>NC_134700.1:181749845-182037345 GCF_043290135.1 Rhipicephalus microplus
AAAAAAGGGTTGCTACGTTATACTTGCTGGGCATAACCTCCTTGGTTTTAGAAAGGTTTAGCGAGCGTCGGGCCGCAGTGCTATAAATACAGTGAACTAGTATATACCATGAACTCGAGGTGGTTAAAGGTGAGAAGTAGACGCGAAGCGCAAGACGTAAGAAAGCGTGCGTGTGCCACCTCTCGTTTAGTCCTTGGAATGTCCGCTGGATGGCGGTGCATATGCGGAATAAGAAAGCGATTGAGAGAAATGGGGGAAGAGCGTTGGGCTAGGAAGGTTTTCAGCTACTTGTACATGAAGAATGTCGATACAAAATGGAGGAAGCGAACCAGGAAGTTGACTGGTAAATACTTAGAAAACAGCAGGTGGCCAAACCAAAAAGAACTATCGGTCAAGAAGAAAGTGAAGGAAACGGAGACTGACATGTGGAGAATGGGCATGATTAAGAAGTCCGCACTAGAGATCTATCGAACTTTTAAGCAGGAAATTGCCAAGGAAAGGATCTATGATAATACTCGGGGTAGTTCTCTACTGTTTGAGGCCAGGACGGGAGTACTGCGAACCAAGACATATCGGGCCAAATACGAAGGGGTCGACACAGTATGCAGTGCGTGTGGAGAGGAAGAAGAAACTGCCGAACACTTGATAATGTTCTGTAAAGGGCTTCACTCTATAATTCAGAATGATGGCGCAGAGTTTTTCAAAGCACTGGGATTTAGGGACAGCGAGGGCAAAATAGACTTTATGCGGGTAGACTTAACTAGAAGGAGGTTATCTGATTTGTGGCTAAAGTCAAGGCACGAGTGAAAATTAAACCCTTCACTGCGAAGTACGAATCCTCAACTTCATTATTTAAAGGAAAAAAAAGATAGCTGTAATGGTTAGTTCACTAAGTATCACGGCTAGGTGGCGTTAGCCGCCGCCCGATCTAAAGGGTACGGCCACATCCATCTATCCATCCATCCTATGATGAAAAGATGCGAGGTGGTGGTACTTGGAGTGTTGACTATAGATGAACGAACGGACACACAGACAGATGCATGGACGGACGCACGGATGGCTGCACGGATGGATTGACGCGTGGACGGACACAGGGTCGGATGCATGGACGAACGCGGGGATGGACGCACGTGCAGACGCACGAACAGACGCACACACGGACAGGCGGATGGACGCGCGGATGGTCACACAGATGGAGGCATGGACGTATGGAAGCAAGAACGAATGGACGGACGGATGCTTCACCCCACTCTCCATCATTCACCCCGTGGATATGCTGCCATTTTTTTTCGTTTCTGTTGAAATTAACTAGAAGTACTACAGTTTCTGTCATGCATATTTATAATGGGACCCCCAATAGCTTATAGCTATGGGGCCTTACAGACTGTGCATATTTTGTATCAGGTATGTGAGTAATACAGAACACTATGAATATCAATATCGCCGGAACAGCCGAGGCATTTCCTCAAGGAGTATGACAACGCTTTCGTTTGGCTGCTGATTCCGGGAAGTGAGATGGTATGCTCGCTCTTTTCGGTCAGCACTTCGGAAGGTATTCAGTAGTTGAATGCAGAACGCTTTCATGGTAGCTTCATGGTTTTCAAACCAAGTGCGTATCGTGCCTCCTTTTACCTCAACGTAAAAGTAGGCATACTGAATTTTCCGGTGTTCAGCGCATTCCTTGACACTGGCGCAACAGCTGTTGTGCATACAACACTACCCAGCACACCCACCAGAGAATATCACGTTCGTATGAATGACACAGAACCTCTCTCTACAGGAACACTGGACGTCAAGCCAAACAGATCTCTAGAAACACGACCTTACCATCTTATTTTTCTTCTTTGTTCTCTCTTCGTTTTAAAAGTGGCGCATACCTATAATGGAGCCCGCGCAGCCTCATTCCATGCCCGTGGCAATATACAGTATGTAGGTGGCTTAGAGACATGACGTTTTGTTTTTTTTTGTTTTTTGTCTACGGAGACGAAATTGTTGTGGGGTAGAGGTACACAGCTTCACCGTGAAAAGACGGTTCTCTATTGCATGCAATACTGTGTGCGATATGGCGTAGTGCAGCCGTAGAAGAACTCGATTCCGTCGAGATGGCTAAAAAGGGCTTTTATTTACACTAGCCATGAAGACCATGCTACTAGACTGGTGTCCCTCGCTTCTCTCCTCGTTCCTGCTGACACTTTTTCATCTTCCAGTGGTCTGCCAGCGCTGGAATCAACAGTAGGATGTCGAGTGAGAGAAAAAAGAACACCTGAGTTTAGATAGCGAAGAAGAAAAAAAAAACAGAAGGCACTTCATCAAAAGGCGGAGTGCTTAGTCGATGCAACTTCCACTGCATGATAGTTTTGAGTGTATTGAGATTTCTGGGTGGTATGCATAAAACTGTGACAGGGGATGAGCTTGCCGACGCCAATGCCCCAGCATACGTCGACCGGGGGGCACACAACGACGAGTAACCAGCCACAGTTACTGGACGCGATGGAGCAATTTTAGAGCTCCAGAAAGCCCAGAGGAGGATATACCCCCTCGCCATTCAATGACCTCCGCAGGGAGCAGTAGGTTGCCTGGAGACAGCTGCAGACTAATATGTACCCCAACCTTAGTCTTCTCGGCAAAATCAATCCGGCAAATATGACAGCAAATGTTTGCTATGCGGACAACACCTAACTTTTCATCACGTAACACAGGCCTCCCGACACTCAAAGGTAATGCTAAGCAACACACACACACCGGATCATTGGGAGGCTGCGCTGTCCTGCTCAAATCCTAAGAACAGCTCAGGCCGATCGACAGAGCTCGCAAGATGGTAAGGCCACTGGGGCCCTGGACTGAGGGTTCCACTTTCACCGGAAGAATTTCTTTAACTTAAAGTTTTCCCATCTATTGTACGTCTCGCTACTGGAGCATGTTCAATTCGGTAACTCACACATGAGCTGATCGACCTCATTCTCTTCTGCGCGATGCATACAGGCATGCGTACTTCCAGCACCTCATTTTTCTGTAGGCAGCTTTTCTTACGCGAGATCCGATATCCAAGACTTCGCTCGTCGCGAAACACCACATGAAAAATTTCCACCTAGAAAATAACGCGCAAAACGAATGTCGTTTGCTATACGCATATGTATAATTGTTTATTGTATGTTTTGATGTGTGTTACTGACATAATCTACTTTTTCATAGATAACCGTGCGGCTTTTCAAACACGAATAATCAAAGCAACGACCTCGCCACTTACGATACAGTTCACGCCAATGACCGTGGCAATATTTTCTTCAACCTATTGAGCTGGCTCCGATTGCGCAGACGCTCGCCTCTACAGCACCTTCGGCTATTTCAGCGAACGTGGCCAACGAGGTGTCAAATTCTCTGAAGCAATACCCTCTCGAAGGGCCCGACCGCGAGCTGGGCGAGCTGGGCGGCTCACGCGGACGATAGGCGTGACGCCACAAACGTGTCGCACGGCCAGCCGTCACTGCACCGAGATGGCTTCGGCGTCGGGACGTCCCATGCAACGCCTCCGCGCCGAAAGCCCGGCTAGCGCCGTGTTTTACGCCCGTCTTCAACCCATCGAGGCCGCCACTCACGCTAAGGAGGCTCGCCACCGATACGTGCGCGGCGCCCCATCACCGGTAGCCCGTGTCGCGCGCCTATCAAATCGGTAGCAGCGTGAACGCCATGCGCTAGTTCGCTTGTATGTAGTTTGATGGATTCCCGGGGCACGTCGCTGCATATACGGCGTTTCTGCGGTTGTTTGCCGCCGCTGATACACCGCGAGCGCTTCCGCCGAGGTTCGGCGTGACAACACTGTGAAGAGTCAGGCGTCGTGAGCGTTTTTCATCATGGCGTTTTTTTCCTTTAAGAGGCCCTCGCAATCAATTTACTTTTTAATTAACCCTCGTGATCGCCAAATCGGATACGCGCGCTGCTTTCGCTCAAGGCGTGACGCGGTGCTCTGCGAGCTTCCGTGCAGAGACCCCCCGCAGCGACGACAAATTGCTCGGACACAGCGAGCACCGCCTGGTACTTCGGTGCGATGTATGGCCGCAATAAGGGTTTCTTATACCCGCCTTATTGAATGAAGCTTACTAATGAGCTCGATAGAGAATCTGTCAATATTTTCACGCCGATGTGTACTAAGTACTGCAATAAGCCACTTTTGCAGATATAGCCTATCCACCCTCTGCCTTCTCTTTCCTTCTTTCTATTTCAGTTAATATACACAACGATTACTATGACTTATAGACATAACAAACAAACCATGTTACCTCTATGCTAAGATAGTGTACCTACTTCAAGCATAACGAGGTAATTAACACTTAAAATTTGAACCGGCTATGCCGTAGTACTATAGAAGCAGAACCAATTATTTGAAATCCTGATAAAGCAACGTCAGCGAGTATAAAACTTTCTTTCTTTGTTTATTCAATATTGTGGATATTATGCAGTTATAAACAGCCCGGCTGCGGTGGCTGCATATCCGATGGAGGCGGAAATGTTGTAGGCCCGTGTGTTCAGATTTGGGTGCACGTTAAAGAACCCCAGGTGGTCGAAATTTCCAGTGCCCTCCACTACGGCGTCTCTCATAATCATATAGTGGTTTTGGGACGTTAAACACCACATATCAATCAATCAGTTATAAACAGGGTGCGGCCAAAACCAAGAAACAAATGAGCAAGCGTAAACTAGCAAATAAACATACTGAGTTCCTGGAGTAGTGTGAAATATCGGGTTGTTTGTCATCGAAGGAAAAGTGGTGGTGGCCTATGCAACTACCATGTCATATGACTATACCATATATCTGCAGGCTCGACAACCATGCGCTTATTTTCGGACTAAAATGGTACTAAACGTTAGAACGACGTACACTTTTCGGCACAACAGATGCTAAAGCAACAACTTCTTACGTCTACTTACCGGTACACCTTTAGCGCTGATCAACGTCGTACCGAACTCAAATTTCCCACAGTTGCTCATAAGGAACTCATAATTAGCATAAGGAACCCTAAGCTGCCTGGTTGGTCAATAGCCGCAAAAGAAATTCGGGAGATGCTCTATTAACACAAGAACGGGAAAGTCTGTTTGCACTCATGTAAGACAAATGGTATGGAACGAAAAAGAACATGATTTTCGCATTAGATACCCCCTTTGAACGCCCTATATGCAGCCACTTTTGTTTTTGTATGACCACGGCCGCTGGATTGTGCGCTATGATTTCTTTAAAGACGATGGTCATTGTTGGGGACCTTCGACGCAAAATTTTTGGTCTGTCTGTCTGTCTGTCTGCCTGTCTGTCTGTCTGTCTGTACATTTGTCGGTTTGTCCCCCCTAACGGCACTCTAAACGGCACCAGACAATACCCCAAACGGCCGACCCCATCTGCTACGCCCACCAATATTGCTCAAGGTACAGCGTTAATACTTGTGTGACTGTCAATTCAAAAACAATTATTGGGCATATCTGGGGCACCATAACAACACGTCAATATTCTGTATGTGTGCCTTTACTAGAAAAGGCATACATAATTAATTATAAGGACCATAGCGTTTATCACGCTGCGCTGACCGTGCAACGCTTGCACGAAAAGGCAAGTGTTTCCAACGCTTTGCTAAGACGACACGGTGGTGGCACCTACCCATCGCCTTGCGTTCTACACCTTATCACTTCCGATACGGGCGCGCACGCTGCGCGCTTCGTTTCCCAAGATAACTGCCAGATAGCGCTATGTCTCACGTGTGACGTGACTTGATGCTCTCGTTCGGCTCCGCTGCACGCTCGAGGCACTCTAACGCAGAGCCTCCAGAATACCATTCACCGATTTTTCTTGCGCAGAAAATCAAATGAACATTTCGTTCACTCTCTCCGCACGCAAGAATATCGTCTTTCGATGACATTTGCAGTGTAACATGCAGATACGTGGCCAAGTTTTAAAATGGGAACAGTTTAGTGATGTAACATACAGGGTCTGTCCTGAAAGTAATGTCAGTGAATTTGTTTCGATGCAACTGTGCGTCAGAGCATGGTGTAACCGGTTAAAACTGGAATTGGGGGAACCCAGCTAAAGCGCTCTGTCATTCAGAGCTTTCCGAGCATCGGAGAGTGTATAGAGCGGGCTTATCCGTCAAACCTTTCAATTATTCTCGGACAAGTGAGAACAAAGCGCTCGTAAGGACAAAGATTTGTTGCCAAGTTTTGCGTTAAACTTTGCAAGAGGCCTGTTGAAGCTGTTGTTATCAACGAGGCTGCTTACAAAGAGCATGCCCTGACAGATCGGCAATTGTTTCGGTGGCAAAAAGCATTTTCGGAAGAAGGGAAAGAGGTCGAAGATGAGGACCACGGATGGCCATCCGCTAACACCACGGCTGACAACAGGGTTACCATTGGGTGGAATTTTAAAGGCGCCACAACTCAAGCCAAATGTAGCTAAAGTGACTGTGTCATTTAATATTGCCGCCGAATTGGTAGCGAAATAGAACAGGAGTGGTATTATGAACATACTCTTTACTATTTGCTTATAAATAAAGCCATCTTGAAGCAGTAAAGAAGAAGTTTCAAGAAGTACTTGTTATTGGGCTAGTTGGTTCGTCATACTGAGGCGTAATTTTAGACGCCTAAAGCACCACAGGAAGAAATAATCACAGAGAAAGAGCGTCAACTCGCAACTGATTCAACTGAAATCAGTTGCGAGTTGACGCTCTTTCTCTGTGATAATTTTTTCCTGTGGTGCTTTAGGCGTCTGGAATTACCCCTCAGTAAGACATTTTAAAGTAGGAAAAAAATAGCCATGGTGCCAACTAGAAATTTTCGTCACCAAACGGGTCAAAAAGTAGCCATTAACAGCAACACTCGCTGTCAATATGACGTGTGAAGTTCAGCAGAAAACTGTTGAATTCATACCGACGGTTAGGTGTTTGTTTAATGACCGACAAGTTTCGAAAGCTTAAGGTGATGCAATCGTTTCAAGCGATGTCAATATGTGGAAAGTGTGCAAAAAGCATTCCACAAGTGCTCACTGATAAATCACGCCGCGTTGCAACGTGCCAAGAAAACCTCGACAGGTGCCAACGTGATCGAAAATTTTTGAAAACGTCATTATAGATGACTAGAATCGGGCATTTGAATATGATCCAGGGACCAAAAGGCGATCATCGGATCGGCGCACGCCCTCGTTCCCTCGCCAGATGAAAGCCAGGATGAGCAAATTAAACTTTAAGATCACGCTCATCGTTTGTATTTCCACGCTTATTACGAGTTTTTGGAACCTGGAACCACTGTGAACTTCAAATTTTATGTGGTCCTCGAAAGACTGAACACAGGGTCCGAGGCATCTTGCCGGACATCACAGACAACTGAGCGTTGCAACATAATAATTGGCCGGCCCACAGTGCCTGCATCGTTCCCGACTACCTGTTTAAAGCAGGGTGTCAATGATCCCCGAGCCGCTGTACAGACCGGACTTGGCTCACCCCTGCTTTTTGCTTTCTCTTTTCTACGCAGCTTATCCCCCCCCCCCCCATAAGGGCAATCATACTGTGACAGTGTTTTGGGTGAGAGCAGCTTGCACCGCCGCATCAAAAGTCATTCCCAAGGAGGACAACCGCAATGCATTTGTGAGATAGAAGCCACGCTGAAGCCCATGTATGGGCGAAAAGGGGGTTCTTTCGAAGGTTTTTGAACATCTGTAACGATACAATCAATAAGGGAGTTTTAATTACCTTACTGACATTACTTTCTGGAGTGTCGCAGCTCCCCCTCCCCCCCCCCCCCCCCCGTAGTCAGTCAAAGTATTCGGCAAACTTATGTGATTCTTTATATCACTAGCGGCGCGGCTGTCCCCCCCCCCCTCGGCAACCCCCCCACCCCTGTGCGAACGCTTATGAATACGTGAACCTACATAGCTGCATACTTTTCTGGTGCTCCGGATCTCTCTGCTGCTGCTGCTGCTGCTGCTGCTGCTGCTGCTCATGGTGATGATGATGATGATGATGATGATGATGAATTATCGCTGAGCCCTGCGTATTGAAAAGAGACCTTAGCGCTATTCGCTCGTTGCGCAGTACACGCGGTGGGACACCTGCAGCGATTTTACGCGTCTGGCACGAAATATTACGCCCACTAATTCTTCCTCGTGCATCATTTCGGCTCCAAAATTATTTTATTTTTCCAAAATAAGTTCAAGCACTGGCGTGACTCTGCGTTAGACCATGTGACCGTCACGCAGTATACATGTCTGGTTTCGATGTAGACTCCGAACACTGATCTATATTTCAGCTTTATCAAGGGTCACGGGTGCTTTAACGCTCCACGCCGTGTTTATAGAGGTCAGCTTATCACGAGGCACGTAATCCTTTTACATTAATAGTATGCGCTGGATGGGTAGCCTTGAACTTCAAGAGGAATTAATTTCGGAATTCCATTGGCCTTCATTTAAGAATTTCTTAACTTGCGCGAATGGTTATGTTGGGATAGCGAACTTGAACGTGCTTTTTGTTTGATGGTTTCACTCTAGCTACACATAAGACAGCCTTTGATTATCAGTGACTTAGCTTATTAAAGCAGCGTGGGTTACGATAGGTACCCATTACTTTGGTTCTCGTGCGGTAATTCGTATGAAAGCGGATCGTCTTGTGACGAATAGAGACGAGGATTCCGCGACTGTTCATGCTCACCAGACATTCGCTATGAACATAGGTTAGTTGTAGTGTAATCATTGTGCTCTGCATCACATGCGATGCAACATTGCGGAGATTGACCAGTATTTTCATGACTGCATGCACATAGGGCTCGGCGCATCGCTTGAGATTAAGGCGCTGCATGACACACAACTATTCCTTGAGTTAATAACTGTCTTCGTCTAATGAGCGAGCGTATGCCTGCAGTGGACTCCTCGGAGCGTATTACGGCTGTGAGAAACTTGCTTTATTCGGCCGCACAAATTAACGGAAAGGTCAGAGGAAGCGGTGGACTTACGCGTACAGCCCTACAGGGAAGTCTTTTCTCAGCGAGCAAGAACGTCCGCTAAGCTGACGGCATCCGTACGTCCTAATGGTGCTGGCATCTCTGGGCAGATGACGACACGACGTGCTCGTGTTTTCTTACACGCCTCACGAACTGTGATCGGCGTGAGGAACTGCGTAAAACGCCACCTGTTGTTGCTCGGCAATCGCCGTAATAAGATGAGTGCCCAGGGGGAAAAAAAGCCCCACTTTCTCACATTTTCCCGACCTCCTTCTCGTTTTATTCCTGTCCTTCATGCGTTCAGATGCAACAGGGTACCGACTTCTATATGTGTGCGTGCTGCAGCATTTTGGCACGCTCCTTTAGGTTATTCTTGATAAAATAATACCACAACACCCGAGACTTAGTACTACAGGACTGGTTGAGCATACAAGGACACGAGACAAGCCAAGACAACGCGTTTGTGTGGGCAGGACTTCTCTTGTGCACAGTCTTGTAAGCCCACTCTTTTAACATGAGTATATATGAGCTATAGCTTACCTCTCTGTTATTCCAACCAGAGTCGTCGCCTTTTCTATTGCTCATCAACTGTTAAGTTCGTTCCCTGCTCATAAGGGATGAATCAGATTTCACTCCCAACCTCAAATAAAGGGGACATGACATTTAATGTTCGATCATAATCTGTGTTATGGGGGTTATGCCTTGTTCATTTACAAGTAGGTTCGCGAAATTTTAGTGCAATAGGTCGAGTGAATATTGTATAACTAAAAATTTTTATAAACGAGCGAACGGCCGCACAGTCGAGCAACCCTGGCGCGCTCTCGAGCCGTGACGTAACAAACATCTAGCTGTGCGACCGTCTGCAATGCGACGAATGACATTTTTGTGCGTATGTGATGAGCTGCGCGTGAAAACGAGACATTGCGGCTTTCCGCGATTCGGCATTCAATATTAACGATTTGCAGCGGCTGAGGCTTTGATAGATAACGACGGTTTTGGCTCCTTACTGCATAAGAAGTCACGCGCCCCATGGTAAAAGGGTGGTTGCCAACGTTTGGCGTCGTTTACAGACGCCGACTTTTAGGGATTGTTTTGAACAGAAATATTTTTATAGCCCACTTTTCACATCTGCATAGGTGTAGAAGACCCCCTACTTCTCGTTCTCGCTGAAAACTCTAGACGGCTGGGTGACCGTGTCATGGCCCCTTTGAGCAGCACGCAAGGCGGCGCGAGGCCTCGCCAACCGCGACACTCAGGGCATGCGCTTGAACGGGGATGGGGATATCTGAGAAATTTCCACAACGTATATATAGTAAAGAGCTCACTAAACACTTTTATCCTGAATAACTTTCCTCCCATATCGCAAAATCTCAATAGACCACAAGCTTTGTACATTGAGGATATTGCAAACCTATACGTATCCTATCTCACAAATGTTGAACGTGAACAATGTCCAAGCAACCTCCGCCCATATCGTGAGAAAATAGCTTCGCTACATGACATGCTCTGGCAGAGAGAGAGAGAACACAAGGAGAAAGGCAGGGAGGTTAACCAGGGCTGAGCCCAGGTAGGCTACCTTGCACTGGGGAAGGGGAGAAGGGGGAAGGAACGTTACAGAGGAGAGAAAAGGTCACTGACTGGGCTGACGCGTAACAGCTTTGTGTCAAAATCGCTCTTTACCTAACATCACCTCTGCCAAATGAGAGGCGGCACTCCGCAGCCCATCCTTGACTTGGCAACTTTGGGCCATAGATCAATTGAAGTCAGGCTCTGGAATTTCGCAGACACGTAGTGCACCTGTCGATGCAGTTTCGGGTAGTGCAAAGTCCGAATTCCTTGCACAGTTTGCTACACAACCAGGTGCAACTAGCACGGGCGAAACAATGATTGAGCTAAATATTAGGTGTGCTTGTGCATTGAACAGCTAGAAAAAAAAAGATGCAATATTCTTTCCGCTAGTCGGACGCGTCACAAAACCACTATTACGTGCGTGCTGGTTCACTCGCCAGAACGATAAGGACAAGCAGACGCAACAGCTCCGTGCTCTACGAAGAAAGACCTCAGTCAACGTTACTGTTGCGTTGTGAATCGAAACGGACGTAAAGGACATCAGGTTTCCCGATTTCCATACCTGTAGTTAAGCAGAACAGCGAGAGCGCTGGATATGGGTGGTTGTGGACGTGTTGGGTAAGCGAATTATTCACGTTATCCACAGGCAGTCACATGATGAAGTGTGATAATGTCGGCCGTCTGTTTTTGGTTTTGAGTAGCTTAGACGGAGAACCGTGGTAACTTAGACTAGACGGAGACCCGTAGCTTAGATGGAGAACCGTGGTAACTTTGAACACAGCCTCTGTTCGCGGTGCGCGCCGTGCAACAGTATATAGACTGCTGACGCGCGCGATAAAGTTCGCACACGCCACAACCGCCGATAATCTGGGGTGGTTGCCTTCACACAGCATCGCGCACGTAGACTTTGAAGGTTCCAAGTTCTGCACTTTACCTATAGCAAACATGAACACGTATGCCATACAAGTAAATCGCAAAATGCTGGTCATGACTACTATCATACTATCAGGTTTTTCTTGCATGCAGTTGGTGTCCGCGATTGCCGAAGCTTTCTCGGGGACCTCGGTTTTTCCTTTCGTTGTACACCGAGAAAGTGTACACGAATGTATTCTATTTTCAGTAAATACAAACGGAAGACAACCGTCAACAAAACATTGTAGGATGCGCAATAAAGCATTTCAGCGCGCAGGAAGCGAGCGACGGAGGGAGCATGCAATTGCAAAGGCGAAAATCACCAGGGCAGTTCGTGCCGGTGAGCTTCGTACCACTAATCGTAAGACACATTGCTCGTGTATGCACTTCATCGCTTCGGCAACACGCGTATGCCTAAATTTACGCATTTAGGCGTTACCGAACGCACGTCAAATCGCCCGCCTCGATCTCGATGCCGTGCGATGCTCTCTTCCACTTAGATTACAAATAACCGAAATATATTTTTAATTGTACCTGCAGTTCACTTTGATCAGCTTCCTACTCTTCTGAAGCGAGGTTATATTGACGTAAGAAGCTTTCCATGTCCTTGATATTCAGGAAATCGCGTCTCAACACGAAAGAAAGAGAAGGGCCTATGGACGTTCACTTGCGAACGGCTCCTTGCACTACCCAGTCATGGCCAGCGCGGTGATGAGGGCGCTGGTGGCGACGTTTATCGCAGCGCCGCCTGGGCAGAGCCTCACCAGGTCTGACCTCTATCCCGCGAAGCTACTGACGTTCTCGGCCTGTCGGTCCCGACGTCGGAGCAGCTCGCGGCGCAATGATCTGTGTTTTGTAGGATCCAATGAAAGTTTATCCTATCCAACATCGCCTTTTCTGTATGGTAACGCGACCGCACGTGGTTTTGTGGGTGAGATAGCTGCAGCGTGCTTGCGTTGTTATAGAACTTTTTATCGCATGTGTTAGAACGAAAAAAAGGCTTATTCTTAACTCTGCTTTAATCCGTACACAGCATTTCCTTGTTTTCAAATAAAAGAATAGCTCTAAATGCACCAGGGCTGTTTCCCACGCTTCTTTGTTTAGATTTAGATAGGAATGAACTTGGTGACATTAAATTACTTGCAGTACATAGTTGTGTCAGTTGGGAGGCTTCCGGAATTAGCTATATTATTTTGTCCTGTTATTGAGTTTGCTACTCAGTCGCAATACTCTGACAGAGTTGCTTTGGCGCCACCACTAAAATTTCAGTAAGTATTCTGTCAATAGTTCTTGTGACATATTTGTTTCACCGGGACAGCTTACAGCTGTCCTATAGTAGAGTGCGTGTAGCGCTCGAACGCATGTACAATTAATTTCAAACACACAAAGTACTCTGAATCGTTAACCTCTTTTCGTAAGCGTCACGCTGACGGAAACTTGGACAGCTTAATGCTTTTCCGTAGTATAGTGCATCGTATTCTGAATGGTCGAACATTTACCCTAAACGTCTCAGGCGCGTAGCCATGAATTTTTTTCAGAGGCGAAGGGGGGCGGGGGGACTCTCCTTGATTTCAGGAGGAGCACCCCCTTGAAATGGCCATTTTTTTGCTTCCCACGCAATCATCTTCAGTATATGTAGAAATTTTGGACAGCGGCACGCAAACATCTCAAGTACGCAAACATTTTAAGCATGTGCGAAAATTTTGGGGAGGGGGCATGTTAACATCCTAAGTACGAAAACCTCCTAAGTATTTGTGAAATTTTTGGGTGGCATGGAAATATCCTAAGTATGTGTGAAAATTTCAGGGTGTGGGGCACGAAATCATCCTAAGCACACAAATATCTCGAGTATGTGTAAAATTTTACACATACTTTTGGCGGGGGGGGGGGTGCAAACATCCTTGTGTGAAAATTGGGGGGGGGGGGGCACGCAGACGTCTTTAGTACGCATAAATTCTATTTATATGAAAAAAATTGCGGCGCCGTGATAGTCCAGGTGAAATGCGAGCCAGCTTTGATCCAGCGCCCATGTCCACTTTCAAAGAACGACAAGACCTACGCCAGCCATCACTTCAAACGTATCCTCCAACGCTCACCGCAGCATCTGTGTTAGCCCGTTCAACCCGTGACGCCACCCATGCGCAACGCTGCTCTTTTGCATCCCATGGGTTCCCTTTGAGATGATGTGGTTAATTTCTTCATCGTCATCAGCGACATCGTCACCGGTGGACAATGGACAAGCCTATATCGTATAGGGTGCTTCGCCCTTAAAACGAAATAAATAAACAAGTAAAAACACTTAGGTAATGGGCAGTCCGTTAATTCGCCAGCAGATGATTGACAGAGAGTAAAGGAGCAGCTGCATAATGCTATCGCACAGCAGAGAACAAAATACATTTATTTTTTCACCTTTTTGCCAAAAGCACGTAATTGCTGATTTTCCACTCATATCAGCATTCGCGTTAGAAACAGCTCAGTGGTTTTCAATCCTAGCGTACTTATTATTCTAAAATCGCTCCATTTTCTCTAAGAACACGAGCATTGCTTCAGGCTATGCTGCCGCAATGGAATAGTGGTTACTGTGCTTGAATGCTGACCTGCGAGACGCAAGCTTGATCCCGGTCGCAACGGTCGCCTTTAGACGCAAGTGAAACGCTGGAGGCCCTGCCAAAGGACCACCTGTCATCGAAATCCACCGGAGCCCTGCTCTAGAGCACGACGGGTAGCCTGAGGCGTTTTCGGAGCTCAAACTCCGCCGGCAAACCAACCAAAGAATTATGTCAAACTTCTATCAAAATAACCAAAGATGGGAACTTTTAAAGTTTGTTAACCACAATATTACTGAGTGTCAACACACAACACGAACAATAAAAGTACAGAAGATGTGATTAGTAGTAATTGTAACATAAATTTCAAGACGAAAAAGTGGATGAAAAGATAACTTGTTGCTGGCAGGGACCGAACCTGCGACCTTCGAATAATGCGTCTGATGTTTTCTGCCAACTGAGCCGCGCAGTAGTGGTCATCATCCCACAGGCCGCAAATTTGGTCCCTATCGGGAAGAAATTATCTTTTCATCTACTTTACATTCTTCGTATTCACATCGTAATTACCAGAAATAACATTCTCGATGCTTTCCTTGGCTTTATTGTCTCTTTGTTGTTACTAATGTCCTACCTCAAAAGCAGTTTACAATCTACTATGCCGAGTGTGAGAAGTTACCACTTTAACAATGCTGTGTCGTTCATAAAAGGCAAACCATCAAAGTTTTGGGAGGTCACCCGTCCACCAAGTCAGAGGGGTTCTTACCCACTTATTATTCCTGAAGAACGATCCTGAAAAACACCCCCTCCCCCTCTGCGACACATTTGCTTGAGTTTTCCCCTTGGGAAGATGCGGCCGACTTTTTTGTTTTCTTTTGCATTGACCTTTACTATATGGTAAAACTATTGGCAGGGTCATTCGTCAAAATTTTTTGCTAAAATAATTGCTATTCTGCCTCTTTTGTGTCAGAGAAGCATCTGTTTTAGTTCTTTGTCGTCCAATAAAACTGTTTTCCCGAATGTGTATGTTCTTTGTTTAAACATTTCTGCCTGCCATAAGATGGCTCCCGTTCTTGTCACAGGCCTGTTGTTAAGACAGAGTGAGAGAAGTTCAGCCGAGAAAGCATCCGATAATACCTTTGCCGCACATGCGTAAGTGGACGACTGGTTCCCTTGCATTCTCCCACCCTCTTTTTTTTAACAAGAAAGTATTTTATGCCAGGTTGTCACCTAGGCTCCGCTGACGTGTATCTGTCACGGAAGTGACGTTGTAAAATACACACTAACAGATTGCAAAGGAAAAAAAACTAGAAGAAAATATTCTGTCTCGCGGCGTCAAACCAACAACTTCTCGATTCACAGCGCCCGGCGCTAACCACTATGTCGTGAAACGTAACGGCAAGCCATTTATATACACCATACACCGTTTGGTGGTGCTCAGAGCTCGGAATCTTTAGCGCGTTTTCATTATAAATACAGAGATAGCGCGACCGGCTTGCGTTGGGCGCGCTCTACTGGTCGTGGCCTTCACGGAGCACCGCCTCCACAGAGCGTGGTCTCTCCTTTGCGCGTGCTTATCAGACTCGTATTTCGGGAGCGAACGAAGGTCACTTCGCTCGCTGCCGCAGCCGCGTTCAAAAAAAGCGCGCCGCTGACACAACAAAGTAAGAATTGGGACAGTTGTTCCCGTTTGTTTTGTGTGTACTTGTGCATTCATTTCTTGCGTCTTCATTTCCGTTTAAGCAGCGCGCTCTGAGTGTCGAGCTGTGACCGTTATTACTTCGCGCTCGTCTGTGTATGCTAATTTGGCGCGTGCTTCATGCTTGAGGCGTGCGCTGTAAGTTTCCAGCTGCTTGCTGTTCCTCACGTGACCTTGCATTTTGTTGCTTTTGCTAAAGAATGCGCAATAAACGCTTAACTACCTCTGTGAAGACACGTTTCACTTTCGTGTTATTCCAATTTCCACATCGCGGGATCAGCCACGTTTTTCTTTTTGTCACTCGTTTTCCCGTTACAGACTCTGTATGGGCCTCCTCAGTCGAGATCATTTGGTAGGGAAGCATTCTTTATGATGCGCACGCACGAGCTTTCCTGCACTGTCTAAATTTGTTTCCAATCGCTGAATAACTCTCTCTTGTGCTGCGTTCCACTTTGTTCTCCTTTTCTTAGAATAATAAGGCACCTTCTATATTTCCGGGCAACTTTTCTTTATTTCTACTTTTCAATTGCCATGAAAATACTTTTTTTTCAACAGTTAGACCTTGAGCTCCCTCCGAAAAAAAAAAAAGGAGAAACCTAGCTACTTGCCCGCGTGTAGCATAGAGTTAAGTATTAATTGTCTAGTTTTTCGCGCAGGCACTTCTTCGGTCATTCTGGGAACACAATCTGTGCGACACGCGCGTGGCCGAACACTCATTTGGTCATAATTTAAGGAAGATTACTTCTTTCTGGACAAGAGCAGAACCACACGTAGAGGTCTATACCGCGCATTGGATTGTACTACGCGTGGCATGTAGAAGTAATACCCCTTACATTAAAGGGCCGCTAAACCAATTTTTATTTATTTTTTTATTTATTTATTTTACAATATATGATTGCCGTGGTGCAGGGGACGAAATGCGACATTATGAATTACCTGACTAGGCATCTAGCACCACATCATACATTTTCTATGCAAAGCGACTGCACTGGCAAAAAAAATAATAACACAAGAACACAATCAAATTGAGAAGATGCAAGAGAGAGCTTATAAAAATAATGATTACAACAAGGCTTCGGAAAATGGGTAAATTACATACACGTGTCATTGCAAAGCAAATAAACACAAGGGTTAAAGAGGCAACAGTGGTGCGGACAACAGTGTTTAATATGGGATAATAAACACATGTTTTTGTACACGAATAGTCAGAAAAGTGGGGACATATATAATACTTCATGCCCACAAATATAAGAAAATGGCATAACTAAGTGCAATCATGCTCTAAGAAGTACATCTTCGCCTACTTCCTGAATGACAATATGGAAAAATCATACATCATGAGAGTTAGTACTTCGGGATGACTGTTGAGTAAATTAGGAATTTGCCATTTTAAAAGCTGCTGACCTTAGCTAGTTCTAGTTCTTGATTTCAAAAAAGTGGGATGTTTAAAGTTGTAGGTTCCAGTGTTGTTAGTGTAGGTGGTGAAAGATCACTCAGAGTCAATTATGTATTTTAAAAATATGAGCTCAGAGAGATGCTGGTTATATATCTCACTAATGCAAAGAATGTGCTCTGATTAAAAATGCGAATACACGTGTTCGTGGTATGATAAGCTACGAATGAAGTGAAGGGCTCTTTTTTTTTGCACGAAATACAAGCTATTTAGATAAGACCTTGGCGTAACTCCCCAAATAAGAACACAAAAGTGAAAGGAGGAATGAATTAAAGAAAAGTATAATTGATGTTTTAATGATTTTAGTAGCAAGGTCTGGTATATGTTGCTTACAAGTAATTCTATGTGTGGTGTCCATCGTAAATTTTCGTGGAATCGTACGGCAAGAAATTTATATTGAGAGACTTGTTCCAGTATACCTGCGTCTTAAATAATAGTGGAGGGGATAAAGGAACTGATTTATTAGTGGCATGTAATATAATAAATATAGTTTTGCTGACATTTAGGTTTAAATAGTTATAACTCAACCGGTCTGAGAAATGTTGGAGCTATATGTTCACCGAGTCCAGGAGGTGAGGTAAACTAGAAGAAAAAATGCTCGTATCATCTGCATAGAGGACTATTTCAGCAGTGTGAGGAATAAAAAAATATCATTAATGTATATAAGAAACGAGATAAGCCCTAATATTGAAACTTGTGGCATGGCATGCAAAATGGCGTGCCACAAGGTTCAATGACGAGAAAGTGGTTTCTTTCTCCCATTCACTACCCTTCTTACCAGCGCAATATGTCCTCCTCACGACCTATTTTTTTTAGGTACGTGAACAATGTCTGCATTAAGCACTGACCCTTTGGGAAGCTTAACTGAATCAAAACAGCGATTTGGCCCAGTTGGAACATATCCATCTTGAAATTTTTGAGAAGCTTATCACGCTTTTCGCCAACACGTGGTTATAGCCGATTGCGCAGTAAAAGACTTGAAAACCGAAGTGAAATTATGGTGAAATCAGGGAATCGTACACGATAATCGTGTGATACAAGCCAGAAGGGGAGAGCGACTGCATGGCAAAAGAGGGTATACAGGATAAAATTCACAACTCATCTATCTCCTATCTAGACCAGTAAAGACCTTATTTTGTCATGACGTCACTCGGACAGAATGTCGGCGTCATGAATTGTACCGAAAAGAAGATAAACAATGACACGTTTGTTCTTTGTATTTTCAGATCTACTTCAAGAGCCCTTCTAGGCGACAGCCTCAGATGTCTCATGAGGTTAGATAAATGTGACCGTACAATGCGAGCTATTGTCGGCGGGGTTGGCTTCGGTGTCAATAAGAATGACGCGATAAAAGAAAAGCTGTGTAAAAAATGGTAGATCAAAAGACACGTGGTACCAGCGTGAATGTGTGTGTGTGTGTGTGTGTGTGCGTGTGTGTGTGTGTGTGTGTGTGTGTGTGTGTGTGTGTGTGTGTGTGTGTGTGTGTGTGTGTGTGTGTGTGTGTGTGTGTGTGTGTGTGTGTGTGTGTGTGTGTGTGTGTGTGTGTGTGTGTGTGTGTGTGTGGTGTTTGCAATAGATACACCTAAATTCGCAAGACCTTAGTGTAACATGACGCCATCAATGTTGTCATCCTGTGACTTCATCATGATTTTAGAAATCAGCAGGATTTATGAAGGAACGTGACAACGCCAATGAATGCCATGGTATAGCTGTCGGAATAGAAGTCCGGTATATTGGCAGTTTTCTGAACAGGAATAACACGTTTCAAGCTATAGTTGGTTGTACAGAAATGGAGGCGAAAACAGCGCGTACTGACGAGGGCGGACAGACACAAAGAGAGAAGAAAAAATATCACAAGGTAGGGAGGTTAACTAGACTAAGTCCAGTTTGCTACCCTACACAGGGGAGAGGGGACTGATTGAGAAAGAGAGAGAGGAGGAGGAGATACACATTGCACATAACACACCACACACACAGTTCAGGTTTCACAGGTGGTCGCACAGAGACGTCGCCTTCAAGAATCGTAGGAGGGATCGTGTGGCTTTTTGGGCTGAAGTACGTGCATGATCCCGATATCTTCTTCAGGGTGAAAGGCCAATCATCCAGCTTCCTTAAGGCACACTTTACAGACACAAAGAGGCACAGACGCAGGCGTCTGTGTTCCTTGTGTCTCTCCGCACTTGTCAGTACGCGCTGTTTTTCCCTTCATTTCTGAACAGCTCCATTCTTCAATAGATTGGTTCAGGGATTATTCCTGTGAAAAGGCTTCTGCAGAGTGTGAAGGAAGAAGCACAGGAGAAGAGAGAGAGATAGAGGCAAACGAAAATCAGGGAGGTTAAGTAGGTTGTAACTGGTTTGCTACCCTACACTTAAGGGGAAAAGAGAGGAAAATAATAGAGAGAGAGGAGGAAGGAGAAAACTAGTGTATGCGGAAACACACTGGAGAAGGAGGTGAAAAGAAAATCCGGGAAGTAAACCAAGTACGCGTTTCGTTGGCAATTTCAGTAAGTAGTTTAAATGACTGGGAAGACCATGGTGGCTAAAAAATAAAGGTGTGAAACTAGATTGGATCATTTCGTCGCTAATTGCTGAAGATCTTTAAAAAATCACATAGGCCTCGTGAAGACGTTTATTATTATTATTATTATTATTATTATTATTATTATTATTATTATTATTATTATTATTATTATTATTATTATTATTATTATTATTATTATTAATGCACCTAAGTGTGCGCCGAACACAGATGTAGCAAAAGCTGCTCGAGACTACAACAGTGAAAATATTAGTCGAAAGAGCCCAGAAGGAATACGGACGAGCAGTTCTTGCAGTCTGCCCTCGCTACCTGTCCTGTCACCTTATCATCGCGCTATCATCCTCAGCCATAGAGGTGCTTCAGTTAGCTCTTCTAATACCTCTTCCCCTTTCTCCTTCTTCTCTTATTTTTTGTTGTTGTCTGCACAAGTTCATTATGCTGCGGCACTCTGCACATGCCACTCACAATCGTTACCTCAATTGTCCTTGTACCGGTGGCCCCTTACATGAATACAAGGACTGTTGCCAAGACGTCTAAGGTAATTATGTACTACTTCCGAAGCTTACTTTTCATTACAGTCGCTGTGATATCCCAGTGGCAACTTCACTGCAAGAGCTTTGCTACATTCTACATACCTGTTTATTAATTGACCTTTCGACAATAGAGGTGCGTGTTCTTTTCGAGTACATTTTGCTAAGAAACCGTGTGAGTGTTAAAAGGAATTGTAAACTATAAGAATGACTGAAAGTTGAACTAAATGGACGGTAATTATACGCTGATGGGAGCACGCATCCAGAAGGTACACAGGCTATCTGTGTGTAATGAAATACAAGCCCAATGTCTGCAGCCTCCGTGCGAACAAAGCTGTTTTTGGGTCACGCTGCTTTCGTCTAGTCAATCACTTCTTCGTAAACGCGGGTGGTCTTCGGAAGCGGCTGCTGCCCTTCACTCCACACCGACACAAAGAATGAGGCGCGCATTTATCACGCAACATTAAGCGATGGTCGTTATGAATAGCGCGTGACATTAATGCCGTCATTAAGACTCAGATGAAAGGGAGAGAAAGCGGTGAAAACGTCGTGAGGTCACCTAGCTGCTCGATGCTCGCGGAAAGTTACGTCTTTGCACGAGCGTATCTTTCACACATCACAACCGCCTCGTTTTTTTCCCCTTTCTCCTGACTGCGAATCGTTCCAAACAAAAAATATTTGAAATTGAACAAAAAAAATACTAAATAACGAGTACTGTGTGTAGCCTGGTATTGGGGGAGGACGAGAGAAGGGGGGGGGGGGGGGGCAAAGAAGAAACCATTTTCGGGGAAAAAGATCGAGAGAAGCTGGCAGCGTTCGTGAGAAAGATGAAGAGTGTTCATCACGACTAAAGCATGCGAATCGTTCACTCTTAGCTGGGCGCACGGTGCGCAAAGATTACGGAACAGCATGCGAGGCCACAGCGGCCAGCACGTTTTGACGTGCAGGAAACCGACGCTTTCTAACGCGTTCGCCTCACACCTATTGCTAGGGTTACGCGATGCCAGAAACTGCAAGTGAACGAGTCGGGAGGCGAGGCATTGCGTACCGAATGGTGTGGAGATACGTGTAAACTGGGAGGTATTGTTAAGGCGGCGAGTCGATGGCGAGTCCTGTCCCGCGCGGGCACCGTGGAAAACGAAGAGACCTGACGGGAGAGTTTCGCGGGGAAGGCTACCCTCGGGGAGAAAGTGGTTGCTTTTTTCCACCAGCGCTTTGCTTCCGCACCGAAGGCGCTGCGGCGATGTAGAGAGAGGTAGAAGTGAAGAGGAGGCAAGTCGCGGCGGCCTCGTTGGGTGAGCGCAAGTGGGAGAGTGCTCTGCCCGCCCGCAGCGTGTAGTGCATTAAGAGAGCGCTCAGCAAAACAAAAACAAAGGGAGCGAGAAAAAAAACTCTTCCCCGCTAGACGGAGGCGGCGCGACAAAAAGCACTCTGCGTCCAGAGCAGCCGGCGCAGTCTTCTCGCGCAGCAGCAACCGATCGACACTCGCGAACTCTCCGGAAAGGTTGCTTCTCGACACGACACGACTCGATCGAACGTCGTCGACTCGTTGGGTTAGAGCGAAGCGATTCGCTCGCGTCGACGCCGTCTCTTGACGCTCTCGGACCTTCGCGCCGCTACAGCCGGTGTTTGAAAGCGCCGTTCGGCGCCGCCGACTGGAAAGTGTTTCGTGTGTGAACGTCTATACGGGTTCTCGCCAGACGCTGCTTGCTGTGTCATTTTCTTTTGCGTTGCTTCGCCGTCGGACGTGAAACCGAAATCGCCGGGATGAAGCTGCTTCAGGTAAGCTTTGTTAGCTTCATTTCGAACGAAGTTCGTATCATCTGACGAACTTACGAATTGAGAGTGAAAAAAAAAAGATGAAAAGAAATAGAACTGGACGCACAGCCTAAAACACAACCACAACTTACCGGTACTCGCATGCCTTGCAATCGAGGAATTTTTCGTCTCTCTCTTTTGGTCATAGACAAAATGACGTTAAAGTGAGGACGCCATTTCATTTCGTTCATTAAGACAATTACGAAAAGCTGCTAATTAACGCCGACATGCCAACGCCAATGGCGTGCATACTTACGACAGGTTTTGTATTAATTTATTTCTTTACTGATCTAGTTTGCTATTCACCATAGGATATCTTGTTTTTCGGTGGTCTAAATTTTAAAGTGTACGCGTAACTCTATAAAGCAAATTGCACCCTAATAATGGAAATCTTCACTAGTTTACGTTCCTTATAAGGAATTCCTGCCGATACATTGTATTTATTGTTTTAGGCACCCAACCTACTAGACATGCGTAATAGTGCTTACGCATTGTTCCAAAACGCCAATACTGTACGTTTGTTTGCGTAACCGAACGGAAGCTTGTTTTGATTCCATCATCTACACTTAACACGAGAATAAAGCAGCAAACAATCTTGATAAAAACAAAGAAGTCAGTAATCGTTCAACTCTATTTGTTGAACATTACACCACGTGCAGTAAGCCAGTTGTATAATTGTGCCGATGGGTAATACAGGAACGGCCTACGAAGAGCATGTGAAGAGAAAAGACTTATTCGAGGGGGTTTCTTAAGACTGCTACTCGGTGTGGGAAACGTCATTCAATAGAACTCTAAATGCGAAGTTGCAATGAACTTAACGAGTATAAAGGCAATGTAGTTCGTGTTCGAGTGTAGTTTTGTACATGATTGATACGCTTCCTTGAAGACGTCACTGTGACGGCAGAGGCATGGTGCACTTGTCAGTTCGGCTTTCGTTGAATAATGCAGCTAGAAGCTGTGACTGGCAATGAAAGTCCTGTCAGTAGTTGAGGTCCACCAGCCATTGTTTCGATTCATCCTGCCGCCTTGAATCTACTGGTAACCAAACCACTCGGTATAGTAAGCGAATGCGACATCTGCTTATTGCATCACTCTGTCTGTTTAATGTCCGCTGTAACTCATATTTACGCTTCTACAATGTCCACACAAAAAAGAAAGATAGCTTAGAGATGCTTTAGTACTCTAAACGGAGTAGGAGAAATCCACCCGAAAAAAGGAAATAAACAAACAGTGATAAGAAACTATGGCCGTGCATAAACAGCCGGCGTTCAGTATGCAGTAACGGGTGACAGCATGCACATAGCAGTCGTTCTTAAGACGTGCAGTGGCACGTTGTTGCCCTCTTCTCCCTACGTGATGGCCGAATTAATGCCCGAGTCCAGCTTTTTACGAAAACTATTTCGTCTACTCGGTTTAAATGAACGCACTCAGCATGTCTATCAGCGTAAACGGGAGGGAAACAGATGAGGAGGTATGACAAGCTCACCGCCAAAACAAAGTGCGTGAGTACGGTAACTCTCTATCCTTCATGGAACGAAAATTGGCGTAATGTACAAAAGTCAATGCATAATTCTTGAGCATCACAGAACATTTATTACTGATCTTTAGTACCACATAAAAATATATATATTTCATTGTTTCGGGAAAAAGTGTGCGCAATCTCGAAAAACGGGTAGCGTAGCCATCGGAAATGTATCAACAAGGCCACGCTATAGTAATTAATTCTTTGCAGTCAGCTCCAGGGGATGATTTTAATACGACGCAAGAATTTGTTTTTGTTAAACTGCAACATGTTTCTGAACGCACTGATTCCACAATCAACTTCGCATCTTATCGAATGGCCCTACGGGTGGACAGAGACAAAGACGAAGGGAGGTAGGCGCGACTTTGTCCAGCTCGCTGTCTTACACTTGGTGAATGGGATGGGTTGGTGAAAAACACACACAGAGAGAGAAAAGTCGTGAGTCTCAATAATCCAGCATGACGCAATGTAGTTGCAGTCGGGAAATTAAGTCTTTGTACGTAAACGCGTCATTATAACGTCGTCATGCTAACGTTTGTGAATACACACAACTAAACTGATGGTAAGGAAGCCATTATAAAAGCGGGTAAAGCGAGTAAATGGTGAACAAGACAGCGCAGATTCCATGTTTGTGTTGTCCTGTTCTCCTCCCTTGTATCCATGTCTTCTTGTCACGCCTTCATAAGACTGATGCACCACGTATTAAAAAATGCAGCGATTGAGGGTTTTGTTTCCTAGTGCAGTCTGCATGAACGCCGAGTTGGCTTGTGCATGACACTTCATCTAGGCAATCCCATTAGAGTCTCCAGTTTAGCTGCTCAGCTAGCAGGGACAGCGTTAAGCCCTCAGCGTGGCGTCAGGTGTTGCGTTCTTAATTGCAATGCTGGACCCTTGCGCGAGTGATTGATCAAACTTCCCTATACTACTGCAAAGGACATTAAGAAGGCGAGAAGCAATACCGTATAATTCTCCGATTGTGAATCACAACCTACCGGTTATACTAGAGTGTACGCTTTCACTAGTACGAGGGTAATAATTAGTCCGGGTTGAAGGGCGTGCTGTATGCAATCATGCGAACAGTTTGTTTCATTGGGGTTTTTTAAACGACAGGTGTGAGCACGTAGCCTTGTCCAGAAGTGCAAATAAAATGATGCAAGAAGGGTGTTGTCGTGTACGGCCTCCAGCAGGGTGCAGCCATTTGTGCAGTATATTTCCGTGCTTCAATGACGCAGTTGACATAAAGGATTTAAAAAAAAAACGATTAGGAAAGCTCACCTGTTACATGACAATGTTGTGTTTAACCTTAATTGATGACAAAACTAATATTCTTAGGCTTTCAAACTAATATTTGCTCGACCTAATAAATTCCCTGTGTCACCTCTTCCCCACTTTAAATGACATCTAAAATGACCTAAGTGAGGTTTTGTTACGAAGAAGACCAGCGCTGCAGGTAAATAATTCAAGCGAACGGGACAATTGTATTTGTAAAGACTTAAAAAGCCGCATGACATCCATTGAATTCGCGCTGGTTATGTGGCACGTAGTATAGAAAACACATCTGAAGTTATAACGTCCAAATTATTTTTTTTATGTATAAGAAGAGCTGTTTGCTATATAGACCTAGAACATTTTGATATCTTTATCAGTACACCCTGAGGCTAGTCATACCTCAATTCACTTTAAGCTGTGAGGTCTACATGCACTCTGCATCGCGAACATAAAACCACTTTCGCATTACAAAGCATCATTTGCTTGTGCTGCTGAGATGTCTAGGAGAAGAAAGAACTGTACTTATTTTGCTGAGGTCTCTGCTTTTGATACAAGGGTACGAATCGTGCAGAGCTTCAAAAAAGAATGCACATGGGTGCATATCATGGCCACCGAAGATTTTGTGCTTTGCATATATTCAGCTATAACGTTACAAGTAACCGCCTACATATTACAGTGTCGTATGTCTGCTTATCGAAAACTACCGCACTACACTTGGGTTCGAAAAACGCGCATTCTTTTCAAAGTAGACAAGGAGCATAAAATTGGCGCCTGTCTATTTTTCATGTAGTCAAAGAAAGTACTGGTCGCCTGGGACATGCGTATATGTTTATTGTTTTTTTTAAATAGGAAGGCCTGTAGAAGTTCATCCACTATAGTTACTTCCTTTCTGCTTTTAAAAGCTCAGCTGGTCATCATTGATTGAGCAACGTGGATAACATTTACATGAGGCAGAAAGTTATGGGAACACGGAGACATGAATATGGAAGATAGAATAGATAATGAATTGGACATGGAATTTCGAAGGCTATGGCTCAGGCAACACTTCTTGTTAAACACGTGCTCATCAGCTCTATTAAAATACAAAGGCACGCAATTATTTTACCACCTGACTTATTTAGTTACAATTAATTTTCAGATGATCAATTATTCACCATACACTGTCGAAATACCCGTGTAGGTTGGACGCACGTAGAGTTGTAGTGTCACGCGTTTATTCCACTTGACCTAATAATGCGTAAGTATACGGACAATGTGAAACCTATAATGGGCAATCTGATATAATTGATCGGCTCATAGAGACTAGGAACACCCGGCTGCCTTTAAGATTGTTTCGTAATGTCCACCTTACTGTTCCAGTTTATACGTAATCTGATGCAACGCCTATGAAATCAGTACTGTGATATCATACAGCAAACAACTGAACTGTTTCAAAGCTGGCCTTTTTCTCCTTGAAGTTTCTGATAATTAATTCTATACGAACAGGTTTCTACACGAAAAAAATAATTTTCCTGCTTGTTTATGCATTATAGTTAAAAAAGAACGGTAGATTCATTCCTGTTGAAAACGAGGAAGAGAGTTGGTAATTGTGATACATTTTTTATACTGCTATCGCTAGTCCGCCTTGGGGCAGCGAAAAACCCATGATAATCGAATATTATCAGTGAACGTTGCTCTTAGAGCCCGTGCATACGCAGAAACCAGCAGATAACGTTGTCTTACAGCAATGAATCTTAACAAAGCCATTCGACAAACTCGTTCAGTTCAATGTCAGAACAGAGACAAATTAAGGACTGAGTAACTTAGCAAAATTCATAATTCGTTTTATGGCGGGCACAGCTTCGATTATAATGTGATTGCCTGTAAAGCTGTATACACGTATGGCGCACTATCAGTGACAAGCGATGCGAATCTTCACTTATAATGCGGAATGGGAAAGTTTATCGATGCCTGTTTACATGCATGCGTGCAGCACATAAAAACTTTATTCTGTTTTCGTATAACCACCATACAAGGACAAATTGTTTTAACGTTCCCACATCTCTCAAGAGAGCTAGCGCGCCGTCATCGCCATGGAAGCAGGTTCTGCGGAAACGACTTAAGCACCGCGGCCTGTCCCGAAGTTGTTACTAACTTCGTTCGCAGCGACGCGATAAATTCCTGTTTCGCGAAGTGTTCCAATACACTGGGCTTCCGAGGCTTAATGACCGAATCAGCTTCCTCTGTCCTCTTATTTTCCTTCTTCAACTGGTCCCACCTGTCTGACGGCCTGCTTCTATCTTCTTTCTGTGTTTGTATCGCGCTTAATTAACTAAGTAAGAATAAAGAAAGCGAACGAATATTTACTCTCTCTCTCTCTCCATCATTTTCAGCTTCAGCTAACGTCAATGCATGCGCCCCAAGTGACTCTATATAATCTCCTCTCTTCCTTTCCCGTCAACCTGCATCTCGTGTGCTCCTAATCTGCCCGTGGTGGCAGTCAGACCCATAAGGCCACGTTTAAGGCACCACGGAAAGATGAAAGCAAGCCATTAGACGAAAAAAAAAGCGAAAAAACTGGGCTTTCGCGCGATGGATACATCAAACCACGTCTTTTTGAGCAGCGTGTAATGGAAAGATGAAGAAATTAATAAAAGGAAAAAGAACACTCTTAACAAATACTGTATCACTACTGGGGTAAACGCACCTTTTACCCAATTCACTAGTACTTTTTTTTTTTATTCTGGAGCCTTTTGCCGCTGTAAGTGCTGTGCATTTATAGTATACAGTGTCGGTGCCACTTTTGCACGGTATAAGGGCATGTTTCACTTCCGCTCGTTCCACAAGAAGTTTGCTTTTCGTATTGCTTATTTTTTCGGTCGTTTTCAAGCGTGTAGCAGTGGACCCGAAATTTTTGCGCGAAGCTCGGAACTGAATTGCCAAGAACGAAGGAAAAGAAGCGAAACTCGGTTAACCGTTATGAAAAAGAGTGCGAATACATAAACAATGCTGGTTTCTCGCAGCGTGCGCGCGAGCCACGACGACGGAGCGTAGGTATCGACGCGAGCAATGGTACGTGTTTCTGCCGGTGCCAGTAAATGTCACGGGAAAGTGAGAGGGAAAGGAGGGTAGTAAAATTAGAGAAGCGCGTTGCGGTCGTTGAAGTCGTTGTACACGGAAGTGGCTTGTTGCGATGCTTGAAGAAGCCGTGGACGCCTGTTGCGTGTTTCGAATGTTCTTTTTGTCTGAGACTGGGCGTCACGGCTTCTTTAAAAGGGTAGGCAGTAAAACTACGCTCAGATAAGTGAATCGCTACGCGAGGAAATTGCGGCAAGGAGTCGACATTCCCAAGACCGTACCGCATGCATGTGCTTCATGCGCCGGGAGAGATGTTAGCGATTCATTCGCCGAGTCACATCAAAGGGAGACAGAACTGTTGGCACTTGTAATAAGCGTGATGGCTGTTGTCACGCGCGAAAAGAGAAATATATGAAGCGTGCAAGCGCAGAATGAACGACATCGGCCTTTAAAAAAAAACGACGCACATACCTATGTAATTTCACTGTCGACGGCTGTCTACAGATTTTCCCTTTTTCGCACAACCACTGCTTGGACTGTTTTATCGGGCTAGAAGAGGTGCCTCGTGTTTTCTACTCACGACGATTCATTCGTTTACGTAAATACGTGCACCACTCTTGAAACTTACACAACTTCTTCTGTGTTTGGAAAAGAATTGTTTGTAACGGACAGCAGTGAGGCGTCCCAGATATCAACAAAAATACATCCAAAGAGGAAGAATGACCGTGACGCGTGCACACTTAATGTGGTCATCTTCGCAAGCAAGTAGGTTAGAAGGTGCACTTCATGCATGGCGCCTTGCGCCCATGTAGAGTACACCGGTGTACTGCGTTTTGTAACTGGCTAAAAAAACTCAGTTATATAACCGGTGTTGTGGGCGTGCCCACATCCGAGGCCAGTTTCGTAAACGCATGGTGCTCTCATACATGGACTGAATACGTCATGTAAATAGGCTGGTATTTGTGTAGATTATATTATTGAAAACCTGTTTCTTGCCTTAATTCAATGACTACGCTTTCCTTCATGGCTTAACTCACTCCGAAATTGAGCCGATTTCCCATCATGAGTGCTGCTTTTATGACTGTGAAATGAATATTCCGGTCTAAAATATTGCTCGAGCACATAAGATACCGACACTTCGCGTCATTTGAAACGGGTCAATGTACAACGCAGTTGAAATCAGGGCCAGCCGGAGTGACGTACGGCAACAGAACAGAAGCAGCGAAAGAAACCGTGTCGACCCGCCCTGTATTTTGGCGTTAGACTTCCCGGCAGACGCGTTGGTATGCGCGAAGCGTTGGGTGCCTACAAGGGGGAAAAAAAACAGCGCATGAGGAATTCCTCTCGCCACGGCTCGATTGCGCACTGCACTCACGTGCGCGTCTTCATGAAGGGCAACTCGTGCTGGTCACAGGGGACACCGTCTAGCCGAGAGGGTCATTCATATACGGGCCATACCGGAATTAAGGGTGGCGTCGCCGACCGGTGATGAACTCTCGATCATTTTGAATGTCTTGAGTTCAACGATCGTATAGTACGATCTTGCTGCGCCGAGATAAACTAAACAGATGAAGGAGATGAGAAGGAGAGGTTATTGCATTTTCACAGCATCAGCTTTTGTCACCTTCCGCGTAATATCACTTGAAGAGATAGCGCATAATATATCTACTTTGTTGTTGTCTTTGAGACCCTTGTTTTGTATATTTCTAGATTCCTTAACGTGACGAAAACCTTTCACTTCATAAAATTGACCGAACAGCTCAGCTGGTCGCTTTCGCCATACGAATACGTGGACGATCTGTAGTTCAACGTGCGTGTAAATATAGGTGTACACGGTTGCTTTTTGCATTTTTTCTCTCACTGTAATGCAGTCACCAGCTTTTGGTTTTAGTCGCTTCAATATATTATTTCTTCTGTCACGTATTTAAGGTACCGTCCATTTAGGTTATTATGAGAATACCTAATCAACGTCCAATTTACTGCATGCTCATGGTGTGACCCCTCTCCGCCTCCACACTTTCTAATGTCCGTTATATGCAGTTAACTAAAACCTGATCACTAGAGCAGTAGCCCGAAAAATAGTTTCGTACAACTACAAGTACTCGTACAACTACAGCAGTAAACTGAAACTGCAATACACTTCACGCCTTACGCGATCTCTGGGATCTCAGTGTTGTAGTTCTAAAAAGATGTTGTGAAAAATAAACTGCAAAAGTGCAGTATAGCGAGTAAGGTTAAGGGTTTTCGTTGCAGCAAAGGGCGATGACATCACATTCACCAAAGCGTGCTGACCCAATGAAGAGCTGGTCAACTTATCCCCACACTGTTTAGGACTGTCAAGGCAGGAAGGTTTTCCATTGCTGCTGATTCGAATTCTAAATGATGCTGTATCATTACCAACTGTTTTGAAATCGCACGTGAAGGAGCTAGCCAGCTGTCCGCACGGCCTTCTTCTATCCAGGCTTGGACATTTCAACCTCGGCGTCATGGCAGAATACTTTCAAAGTTCTTGAGCTGTTGATGTTGCCTCAAAGGCTTGCGCAAGACTCGCACACGTGTGCACGATACGAACCGGTTAATTTCTAGCGTTTATACGGGCTGATTTGAATGCGGCAGCGTCTGCATTGCCAACCCTGCTTCCGCTTTTTACAATAAGTGCCAACCATGCATTCCCTCGTGGTCCAGCAGTACCCGCATGAAACCGATTGCGTCATTAGTCGCTCGCGCTGCAATTTACCTGGCAGCTCTACCCGTGGATATTATAATGCCCGCGATGAGAAGAAAAAAAAAGAAATGAGAAGGTTGTCTTAGTTTTTTTTCTTCTGATATTGCGTGGTCCATTAAGAGCGGCGAGACCTATTTCGTGGTGGAAAGTGAGCGATTGCTCCGGAAATCGGTCGAATGCCAAGCGGCTCATTGCCCGGTGCTCTCAAATCTCTCGAACAAATAACTCAGCAGTTCGTTGGGTTTTCGACTAATGCGAAACTTTTAAACGTTCGCACTATCCATTATCAAAGTGTGTTGCTATCAGTTTAATTTTTTTTCGATAGAAAAATTGTTCCGAGACAATCCAAACGCGTTTCTTCTCGTTGCGGCTGATTACTGCTTGAGAGTTGCAGACAGTATACTGCCTGTAACTATAGAGTTTCCTAAAAGTAACTAGAGGGCACTCTGGTGCTGCGATCGTTCAGCGACTATGGGAATGATGGGCAGCACACACATTTGCCTATAGTCTTCGTACTTGCGGGCGGCGAATCGTACTTGCGGCTTCGTTTATTGCTGTGTTTCGGTTTTGTTTTGAAAGAAAGATTGAACTCTTTGAACTTCGTGAGCCGATTTGGAAAGTAAGTAAAAAAAATAAAATGATGAAGCGCAACCGCTGAACATTTGCTAATAGTTGTTTCGTAAGAAAACAGCTCCAAGCCACACGAACACACACGAGCCAAAAGCAGGTCATAAGTACGAATATTAGACAAATGTGTGTACTACCCATCATTCTCATGCTCGCTGAAGCGCCGTGCGTTGCAGCTCCCATAGACACTAGCGCCAAAGTTCCCTCTAGTGTATATTAGAGAAACTCTATGCCTGTAACCACCGTGGTAGTGATGAAGCCATAGATGCTACCCCTGTGTCATAGTCCTCAATACAACGCAAAAAACAGTGCCTCGCTGCAGTTTTTTCGAACTTAGGGGAACAGCCGCCTTTTTGGCAACCCATCTTAGAATGCCGGAAAGCCCGAGCTGCACAAAAACCGCCAGGTCGGTGCGTAACGCGCAGCACGGTTACAGGAAAGCTGGAATAGATAGAGAGAGAAATAAACGTTTATTTAGAAACAGTGTTCTGAGCGAGGCCCGGTGTTACCCTGAGGTGGGAGGGCTCCTTAGTCCTAAAACCCTTTGGCTTCTACTGCCCTTTTGGCCCTGGCGACGAGTTGTCGTTGCATGGTCTTCCAGGTCCTCGAGGACGAGCTTGGCCTCCCACGTTTCCATTAGGTGGTCGTCGTTTATTCTTCGGACTTGGTCCCGCTCCTGTTGCACGTCGTGGTTTGCATGACACTGGCATTCCACGAGCAAGTGTGCCAGGGTGTCTGGTACGCTGCAGAGCGGACACATGTAGCCATGTGTACCCTCCACCCCATCCAAGACAAACCAAAGAAGAGAGCGTGATTTTCAGACGCCTACAAATCAACACCTACATACATGGTATAATAATGCACCACCTCTACCCAACGACACATGGCTACATGACTTTTCAGAGGTTTTTTTTTTTAAAACACTCTTCGAGTAGCTGCTGCAAGCACACTTACAGAGTACCCACTACGGCATCAGTCGTTGTGTATATAGTATAGGCAGGCATTCATTACGCCATCTTTCGTCAGTGTTCTGAGAAGCGTGGTACCCTCTGCACAGTTGTAAGAAACTTTGTGCAGTTTTTTGTGTTCTGTGGCTGACGACGATGAAGAATCATGTCGGAAGCGCTTGTAATCCCCACAATCTTGGGACATTGCCACAGGAGCTTGGGACATTGCCACAGGAGCGTATTCGATGCTGTATGCAATTTCATTCGAGAATCAAAGCGCATGTCATAATAATGCCTGCTTAAATATATTTCTGAAGACACTTGTCTAATTTTGAATGAAATTTGCATATTCATTTGATTGTGACCGGGTGAGATAAGCTCGATTGTCTGGTCTACTCAAAATTTCTGTCTTCTACTGTAGTATTACCTCACCTTTTCTCTTCTTGATTCAATCTTCAATTATTTGTTTAGTTTAATATTCCTTTTTAGTTAATTATTATTTTCTATTACATCATTAGTTTTTTCATTAAGGATAAACCTTTTAATATATCTCATATAGGATACTTCTAGATTTCATGGCCAATCCCCCATAGTGGGTATGTGCCAGTGCGAAGGGGCAACAACAACAACAACAACAATCCCCCACAATGAGTATGCGCCTTAGTTAATAGGTGGACAATATCAAGCTTTTGTAATGGTCGGAGCATTCACCGGTCCGATCATCGCACGATTCGCATTCTGTGACACCTGGTTGTTCTTTTGCTGTTCTAAAATGATTTAATACTCACATGAACGCGATTTCTTTCTTAACCTCAAACCTGCATAAGGCGAGTTTGGAAACGAGTCCCAAGCGCTGACGTGGCTCAGTGGTAGAATACCGGGCTGGAACGCAGCGTTCGAATCCCGTTCTTTCGTTGGTGTTTTTTTACTTACAGTTTTCTTATTTCGTGCGATAGTATTTACGGACACCGGCGGCGCTGGCGGCTGTGGCAGCGACGGAAAAATGCAGCGCGCTAGCACCCCGAGTCATGATCTCTTAACAGCTTTCGCTGTAAAACAAAGCAATGAAAGTGCTTCTAAAATATCTGCGAGTGGCCCGCCTTGTTGACCGATTACGACACGTGTGGTTTTCAACTTACCTACATCGCTCTTTCATCTTCCTATTACTTTTCTGGCTCCCTTTGCTCCTTTCCTAATGCATGGTAGCAAACCGCTTACTACCAATCTCGCAGTTATCGTCCTTAATTTCCGCATTAGAGTTACCCCTCCCTTTTTGTCGGTTTCTCCCCGCCTCGTTGGCAAACGACGGAAGGCGCACCTTGCTTTCTTTTTTTCCCATTACCCCGTCCCTGTATAAACTGCTCCGAGGGGTGCGATACAGAGGAGAGCGTTCCAACAATCGCGCACGCGGACACATTACAAGCCCGACGAGAGGCGATCACAATTAAAGCAGCCGCTCAGCGTGCAAAGGCCGTGTCACGTACGTACATACATGGGCAACGCCTCTGGCGGCGCGGAAGTTGATAGCACTCAGCCATCGACGCGACCTCTGAAGGACGTGCCGCAGACCGCAAGACACCGTCGCCCTGCGGCGGGCGCCAAGGTCTCGCGACCTCGTAACAGCGACGGCATTGCAAGGAAAGTCTACCGCCACCGCGGCGTGCTTAGCGTCTGAAACGGGAAGCGAGCTGTGCGCGGCTCGCCCCACCTTAGCCAAAAGCTGCCAAAAGCGGTGTTGCATATACAGTACCGGCCACCTCTTGGGCTATACATTCCGCTGGGTGTGTACGCGCGTGCGCCACTGCCCGTTATAAACGCGCGAGGTGTAGCTCTAGCAGGATATCCACGGCAGCTGATCGACGACTGGCCATTGTTCACAGCCACCCGGATCCCTAAGTGTCCGTGCTCGTGGGCAACATTTTTTTTTTCGAATGGCCGATGACGTTGATACACTGCCCAGACCCACACGGCCCTCTTTCTTCGAGTTCTTTTTGAACAGAAGCTGTCAAACCTTTACGGTATGTAGGATTATGACGTGCCAGATGAAGGAAGCGTTCTTTCTTTCTTTCTTTCTTTCTTTCTTTCTTTCTTTCTTTCTTTCTTTCTTTCTTTCTTTCTTTCTTTCTTTCTTTCTTTCTTTCTTTCTTTCTTTCTTTCTTTCTTTCTTCCTTCCTTTCTTTCTTTCTTTCTTTCTTTCTTTTTCTGGCACAATACCACAGCTTTGAGGAGGAAAACCCGGAGACACCTGAGACAAAAGGCAGCACAGCAGAGGTCTAAACGTGGCGACATTTCGGCAGACGGAATGGGAAGCAGTCGTAACGCCAAATCAAGCACGGCCCTCTTCAGAAGCGATGCGTGCATTCAAATCCCGCTTCATTATTCGCCGTCAAGGCAACCGCTCGCGCGAGGATTTTGATTTTGGCTATTCATTACAGCGGAACCGCAATGACGTGCGTTATATCTCAAAGCACACGCACTGTCTACACTCCACGGTGTGGTGGTGGCCTTCGTTAAATACTACGCCACTCTTTGCTTCCTGTACCGCGCGTTTACACATAGAAAGGTATATGAACTGCTTTTTGAATAAAACGTCTCGTGCAACCTGTTGCGTGTAGCCGCCCAAACGGCTTTGAGGTGGACATGCAGGAGGCGATCGTTTCTTTTCACATCTGGACTTCGCGAAACCGCATGAGTTGGAGCGGTTATGTGGTGCGCCGCACGCAACTTTCACGAGCTTTCTGGCCATTTGCAGTTCTGTCACGTTGCCGCTTGCTCCGAGTTGCTTTACAGCTTTGTACGCACGCGGGTTGATATAGGGAAACGAGCAAACCCTGCATCGGGGTGTGGCACGTAATCGGCAGGAAAGCAACACCAACCACGGCGGACAAGCGCGCTCCTTGATTGCTAACGTTGTATAAGGACTGTCGTCAATCAAGCAGATAATAGAACACCGTCCTTGCGTTTGCCTTCGTTCTTTGAGATTGAAAAGCCACAAGGCAAAACATGCGATAGTTCGGCAGTGTCTGGCATGCGTTGCAGCATGCTGTAACGTTTAATACGCACTGCGTGACTGGAATTATAGAGCGTGGCGTATCGGCGCATTGGCGCAGGTATAACCGAACTCGTTCCCGTAAACTGGAAAGAGATGTGATCGTATGGGGCTCGCCTATGTTGACTAGCTAAGTCTTAAACTTGACGGGCGGACGCACTCCGATAATTTGCTGTTTCGAGAGATTGGGTGTATTATGACGGTGCGCACGCGTTAGCACTTCTTTTGCTGTTACCTCGAAATGGTTGGCCACCATTGTCGTCGTCACACCTCTTCTGTTAATCGCCCCGACAATGTGGTTCTCCTGAGTGCACCTGGCGATCACTGATAGCGAGTTCCAAAAGAGTGTGAGGGTAACGTTGAGTGTTATATGATTGATATATGGGGTTTGACGTCCCAAAACCACCATATGATTATGAGAGACGCCGTAGTGGAGGGCTCCGGAAATTTCGACCACCTGGGGTTCTTTAACGTGCACCCAAATCTGAGCACACGGGCCTACAACATTTCCACCTCCATCGGAAATGCAGCCGCCGCAGCCGGGATTCGATCCCGTGACCTACGTGTCAGCAGCCGAGTACCTTATCCACTAGACCACCACGGCGGGGCACGTTGAGCGTTAAGCTAGAGGGTGGTGGATATGATTACGTAGTGGTTATGCTGTTAACTATAATGCGCGCATTGCGCGGCTACACAGTGTACGCGAAGTTTGCTCCAGGAATTATAGTGAGAATGGAGCTGGAGGTATACTTACCGCACTACCTCGAGCTGGTTATACATGAACCCCACTGCAATTTAGCGTGGATCAGATTGTCATTCTTGAGGGATGGTCCTTGGTATATACTGCGAAGAATTGCAATCTCCTGTTTCTGACGCTGTTTTTTTTTCTTTTGAACCGTTCGCAGAATTTGTCCATGAATTGTAGCCTGCGTGTGCTGTCATTGCATTAGAAGGGATAGTATTTCGTGTTATCGCCCACCCGAAGTTTTAGGTTGTGCTAAGTATTCAAACTCTTACTAATGAAAGAGTCATTTATTGGGTGAGCAGTGTCCGTAAATTCACTGTAAAAAATCGGAAATGCCCCGCCACGGTGGTCTAGTGGCTAAGGTACTCGGCTGCTGACCCGCAGGTCGCGGGATCAAATCCTGGCTGTGGCGGCTGCATTTCCGATGGAGGCGGAAATATTGTAGGCCCGTGTACTCAGATTTGGGTGCACGTTAAAGAACACCAGGTGGTCGAAATTTCCGGAGCCCTCGACTACGGCGTACAGAAATGGGGCGAGTTATAATTAGAGGACACAATCTAAGGTACCTAAAGATCTGCCCTGAGGTTCGTTTCGTAATATTATAGATTTCGACCTTTATCAGTGTATACACTGCGGCAAGCGCCAGCCCCTTTCGTCGAACGGAAACCTTATATCGTCTCGTGCGCCGCGCTTGATTACATAGGCCGAGTCAATTATTCCGTCGAATTACGCTTCTGCGAAGCCGTCACAGCTACTCACACTGTGTACAGATACGACGCCTGCACGGCGTCATACCACTGAGCAATTACTTAAACAAGGCTATCTCCGTTTTTGCCGAGTGGCACAGAATAGTCTCACGACCAGCCCCTTCTATCTTGCCCCCTCCCCCCTAGCTTCCGCATACTTCCCGTCGAACACTGCGAAAATATCTTTAATAACGTAGGTGCATGTACATTAGGACTGTTCTGTGTTACTATTTTGCGTTCTTATAGCAATTGCGACCAGGTTCCCTGCTGCTCCGCAGGCGCTTCAAGCAATATTCATGCATTAACGAAAAGTTTACATCACAGTTCCTACGACTACCTAAAAAATGACAAAAAAGGGAAGAGGCAGGGCCATTCAACGGAAGCCCGTTCTTTTTATTTTTCTCGTTCTCGTCGATACGTCTCGGGTAACGTGTGCATACGAGCTCGCACCCGATGGCGCCGCCAGTTTTTCGCTCGCGCAGATCTACACGTGCATCTGAGTCTCCTTATATAATTTTGTCTTGGCATATCGGTGCAGCGCGCCGACGCCTACACCGTCATGTAACGTGCCAGCTTCGAGATCGAGCACTCACGTACACATCGCGCTTGCACGCAAACGTCCTCGGGCTGCGGTCATCGTAATGTTGTTGTTGTTGTTGTTGTTAGTGGTTCATGAGGAAAAGGAAGAAGGCACCTAATTTCTGTCTGCCTACAGGCGACACGGCTCAGTGCCTACATCGTAATGGAGCCGGCTACCGTACACACCTTCTCCGCGTGTTTCCCTCTCTGTGTTGGGGCTGTTGTCGCACGCAGGAGGAGAAAAACGTGTCTGGTGTGGCCGCGGCGACAAGATCGCAAAGCGGGCTAAGAGAGCCCGCTTTGCTTGTGGGTCGGGCTCTCTTAGCCCGACCCACACGATCGTTTTATGCAGTGCGCGTCGCGCTGATGTCTCACGTTCGCGGGATAATTTATCTGAACAAGACTCGCACGCGTGCTCGCGGGTTTTTTTCTGTCAGATAGCAAGAAAGAAGCCGTGTGTTCGCAAGCTTATTGCCACCGCGCACGGACTGAGTGCCGATCAAGTTCTGCACTGCTGGTATATAGCGTATACGTACCACATTCTTGCGGGCGCGCGCGCGCGCGCGCTGCGATCAAGATTAGCTGCGATACGACGTTGTCTTAGCCTTCCGCGCACGCACGGAGAAGGAATTCACAGATTGCGCAAATTTGTTGCCGCTCGGCAAGGACGCTGTGTCTGCGCTGCCGGCGTCCCTCAGGTATACTATACAGCGCTATAGCGCCTTGCTTTTGTATAAATATATATATACACGCACGACTGACAACGGAATGGATCACGTTCTGAACGTGGGAGAATGCCGGAGCAGTGCTCTTGATCGAGGCACGCAGTGCAGAGGACGTAATCACTCTACAGCCGTGGCAGAAGGGAAACGGGTAAGGGTGTGAGAGGAAAGAGTAAGATAGAAGAACGCTTCTGTCGCGATGCAAGGTTGACGCGGGAAACGTGCAGAGCGTGGGAGCCGCGAAAAACGAATTTCGACGTTCACGGACGCAGGAACCGTGCAGATGATTGAACTGCATGTCCGCACGTCTTGTCTCGTTCTGACGCGTGAAGTAGAGGTGCGGACCTTGTTTTACATTTTAGCTTGCGAGGTTAAGCATTTCTATAACAGCTTTTGTTGGTCGAACCGGTGAAGTTCGTATATCTCTCTTACATTTTTCACATGGACGAAATTTGTGACTGTGCTGCCGCAGTTGCAGAAGCTATAGAGCCGTTGTCCCATAGCTTTGATGGAAGAAACAGTGCAAGAGAGAGAGAGAAGAAAAGAATCGCCGAGAACACGTATTTATAGCATAGCCACAAGAGCGGAGGTTCCAAAGCGTCGTGCGCAGGGGACCTTGCCTTACTTTACGAAGACTCGGAGCTGTGTATGCAGCAAAGAATGCGTGCCGGCGTGTTCTTACACCCGTTGTCTGGCTTGCTTTCTTAAGTAAAGGCGACAGTGATGGTGGTGTGCGGCAGTGGTCGAGGTTCTTTGTAACGGAAAGCGTCTTGACTCTCGTCGCACGGGCAACGAAGAGGCGGCCACCGCCCGCTTTGTTTTCCGGCGCTTTGTTTTCTGCTGTCTTTGTTCGTTACGTTGTTGTCGGTAACACTGGCAGTATACAGGCCCTTCTACCTGCAGCGTTACTATTTGAGGAACACCACGTTGCCATAACAGTGGCATGGGGCAGGAAGCGGAAGAGTCTTAGCCTAACCTGGTATATCTTATGGAAGCCTGTTCATTTCGCCGTTACGTGATGAGGAAATATATTGCCTCTGACCAAAGACTCAGCATCTAAGGTGATTGGAATAAGTTCTTTAGCTTGCTCGCCATTCTTCTTGCAAGAGATTTCAAAACTTTGTTGATTTTCAAAAGTGGTCTTCACAGTGATACAGTTGAAATAGTTCTTTTTAATTTTTATTGAAACTTACCAAGCACCTACTAAACGTCGTATAAATTATTCACGAAAAATAACGAATTCTATATTTTCTCTGAGACAGCGTGTGGTTCATAGGTGTTTGATTGCAATACTTATATCTTCAGGCATGTTGACCAGAAATGTATGCGGACGTTTTGGAATAACAAAGCCATTTTGCCACTTTTATTCACAGTCAATAAGTATACTCCGTACGCACATCGTGCAAATAAAGTGACCTTATTCATTTCTAAAGTGTCGGGTAGTGTACCAGTTTTTCTCTGTCCACTCAGAGTATTTGCCTTCCCTCTGTCTCCTGTACCCCTCCCCCTTGTATGAAGGTACAGCATTGTACACTAAATATGGGACATTCTATTAGTTATTGAAACGTCTTGTTTTTGGCAGTTGTAAACTTATAATAAAGGTAAATGTAGATTGATATGTGGAGACGAAATGTGAGAGGGTCTAACAAGATTGGACCTTAATCGTCTTCTACCAACACGTGGGATATGTGAAGCGAGAAGCAAACCGATAGAGCAAACGAAGAAAAAAGAAAAAGAGAGGAGAAAATAATGTGAACTGATACTCACGCACACACAAGGACTTTCACCACGTAATCAAAGATAGTCGCACAATCCTAGCCGTCGTTGCAGTATGCAGCAAGTGACTATCCGTGTGGATGGCTGTATGAGGCCTATGGCTGAAGCTTTTTTTTTTTCTTGTGTCAACGCTGAGTCGTCTGCCATCGTATCATTAAAGCAGCAAACAATGTCCTCCTCTCGTGATCAGAAGATGACAGGAGGTGATGGCACTGTCTTATGGTGCCATTTCAATAGGAAATGCCATAAAATGTTACTCGATTGAAGGTCTATCGTACCGACACCGATAGAGGTTATTATTATAAGATATCCATACACAAGTACAAAATGACAAAGAGGAAAAAGGGGCATGAACACTGAACCCATTTGCATAAAAGCCTTTCGCTGCCGCCAATAGTACAGTAAAGTAGCGCTACATCAATATGAATCTAGCGGTGAAGGTTCAAGATATTGCAATACCGAGATGATATATTCTGCTGTAGTCATATGGCTTGATGAACGCTCGCCTTAAGCACGTAACAGTACAAGAAACTCATAGTTGAGCATTCAGTCTCCACAGCCCTAGGAGTATGTTTCTTCGCGTTGCTAAACGAGCGAAGCACTAATGACCCTGCTAACGGGTACTCCTTAGGTGTAAAACTACCATTATGTTTTTTTTCTCGTTCAGCTACCAAGGCAATTAGCTATAATACGGCTACGTGCATACTGACACTTTCTGGGACGATGCGCGTGTGTGTTTGACGAAGAGGACGAAGTGCCTGTTCGGCAGCTGTCCTTAGTAGATCTTTTAGGCGACAAAACAAAACAGATTACCTTATAAAGGTGATCTGTCCTGGCGAACAAGCATGTCAGCTCTTCATAAATACGCGGTTCACGGGCGTCTTTATTGATCGCGGCACGAGTTCCTCGTTACGATAGTCCGGTAGCCGGGGTCCCCGCATGAAGGTGGCCTTTGGTGGCTCGATTCTGTGACTAGTCGTGAAGATGGGCCAGCAGACGAGGCCATTTTGCATTCACAGCGCGTGTCAGAACTACAAAATAAGGCCTTCGGGCCAGCACCAGTCAATTTGTATCTACCAGCCATGCAACGCTGTATAGTGCACAACGTAGACACTGCTGCTCAAGATTAATTTCAATATATTTACATTTCAAAAGAGCGGCTATGTCACTTCGATGGGCAACGTCTTGATTAACTTCCGGGTATTTACACGAAGGAACATGTCAAAATAGGAATAAGCTCCAATAAATTCCAGAGTTTTGAGTACCAAAACTGCAATATGATTGTGAGGCGCGCCCTAGTGAAAGGGTCCGGACATTTTGATCACCGAGTGTTCGTAATTCGCAAAAACACCGCTCAGTACACGGGCCTCTGCCATTTGACCTCCATCGTAGTGCGACCACGTGACCGACATCGAACCCTCGACCTTCGGGTCAACAGCCGACCACCGTAACCGCTGTACCACCAAGGCGGACACAAGAATAAATGCGATTCTTTGATGTCTCTATTCCCCTGTCGTCGGCTATCTATTTTATTACGTCACAGTCGAACGGCACTACACAATAGTGTGGCGTAAAGGGCACTTTCAAATTGAATGACGCTGTACCCATTTTCCTCGGGTGCTCGAGAATCGTGGAGATGAGAATGCCTCGTGTCGAAACCGACAGCAGTTGGAAGCGCTCTCGCATGTTAGACGACAATCGAGTGTTGAGTACGTGGAGGTAGGCACACGTTGCTTCTCCAACGGCGCGTATAAGTGCGTGGGGCTGCGTCTTTTACAAGGCGCATCGCTTTTGTTGCCAACCACACGGAATGTCGCGTTTGTGGGGCAAGGCCCTCGCACTTAAACGCCCCTTCGAAACAGCGTCCTTGAAACATGAGCACTCAATCAGTGAACGGCAATGGGTTCCTTGTTTTTCTAACCTATTCAGGTATGCACGCTCGCATTTCTGCGGATCGAAACAATTTGTAAGACGTGCTTTGGGTTAGTTGCGCATGGACGTGGGTCTCTTCGAAAACAATGGACGACGCAAAACCCGATGTATTGTCATGGCTGGACTCTTCAGACTTTTGTTACGGTTCACGTCAAGGAAAACGGTTTCGTTGCCGGCGTAGTTGGATATCACGAGAGAGAAAAGCAAATGAATGTCAGGGAGGTTAACCAGGTTGAATGGATGTCACGAGCATTGCTAGAGTGATAATGACCACTGTCAAGAAGATAAACGAATGTTAAAAAAAAAGAGGTCACACAGGTCACGTCGGACGAAGTGATAAGTGGTAACCCTTGGCATTAGAAGTCCTCTTAAGAGGTGATGATGGAAAGCTTTATTTTTCATTATTTGAACGAGTGGTTAATCTGAACACGCTTCAATTTATGACGTAGTTATGCCTCTGACTTTGTTTGCGTAGCAAATTTAACGAGGACACGTACTTATAGAACTTGACCAATTTTTTCTCCGCCATTTGGACCGTGTTTTTCGATTAGGCGAATCTGATAATTTTCCGCCTTCACTAAAAAGTTATGAATGAGCTGTGTCCTGCTTCAAGATTGCCGTTAATAACCTGCTTCATCATCACGTGCTTACTCATTTACGCCCTTTCTGAGAAATTCCCATTACGGATGATTCAGAAAATGTAAATGACAAAGAAGGTGAGAATACAGGAAAATGAAATGAACTTTGGGACAGTCGCGACATTAAGTGGAGCAACTCAGCCTATACTTTCAACTTTGTTTGGAAAGTGCGCCTTAATGGTGAAAGCGTCTTTTCAGCTGAACAGCCATTCCTTCTAACAATGGTCTAGTGGTAACAATGGTCACTGGACTGCTAACCCGAAGGTCGAAGGCCCGAATTGCAGCCGTGGTGGCCGGATTTCGATAGATCCGAAATATTTGAGGACAGTGTACTTAGGCTTAGGTGCACGCTCAACAACACCAGATGACGTAAATTTCCGGAACCCTTCGTTACGGCGTCCGTGACAATGATATCACAGTTTCGGGGCTTGAATCCCTGACAGCTTTTTTTTTTTGTACCCAGAAGACAGAATACCCTACGTTCTCCGAGATCCACGGTAATTTATGTGCGCAAGCCCACCGAACGCAGGCGTTGACGTACTCGGGTGCATGGCAGACCTGCGCTGCCCCCTGAGGCTATGGTCCGATTCGCCCTCACCCGACACGACACCGCCTCCAAGGCTACGCTCGTTTGGCGTGGCCGGCGGCGGGCGCGGTTTGGCTGACATCCTTGACTGTCTATAGCCAGTGCTCGATATATACGCCAGAGCCGACTCCATATGGATATATGGCATCTATTTCTTATTATATGCATCGGCTCCTTGGCAATTTCGCCCGAAGAATTGAAACATGCGCGAAACAAAAACTGGGCGAGCGTGTAGGAGCTGTGGAAAAAAACCGCCGGGCAGGCCCCGTAAAAACAGCAAATAAGAAAGCTGACTCTTTCCGCGTAACACTCCGTCCTTAATGCTCGTTTCCGTCTCGACGTCATCAATTAGTTTCGCTCTAATGCGTTTCTTATCTTGGGTGAGAACTTGAGAATGCACTGTGCTCGCGTGTTTGAGGGCAACTGGGCGGCAGCTGGAATCTAAAGGCTGCCTGATTGCGAGGCGATATTGATGCTTTCAGCTTGATCAGGCATCTAGGGGAGTTAATGGTAGGCTTGGGAATTATCTGATCTTGCAGTGCATGGACTGAACCTTAAAAAAAAAGGCACTGATGTCGCATTTCAGGAGCGAAACCGAGCTCGTACTGGCCTTAATGTATATCAATGAGGAGATTAATATGAGAAATGTGTCGAAATCAGCTTCGTAAGGAGTGGTACCATTTTTCTTTGCGCTTGTATGATAGCGCTCACATTGTGCCTATTCGGACAGTTGAAAGTGCTGGCACAGCAAGCTATACTTACAACAAAACCAGCACTGCTCCGATAATGAATGCGTAATCATTTCATATTGATTATGTTGCGATCAAAGGTGTGATCGCACTTACTATATAAGCTTGCTGAAATAGTTCAGATTTAACATAAATGTCAATTCATGTTTTGTTTTTGTGTTTATCGAGTCCAAGCGCAAAACGAACGTATAAGAATAGGAGTGGCAAGATGCTGGGCGGTCCAGGTCGTTGCACGGGATAGATATAAAGATAGGAAGAAGAAGGAGAAGACCACAAGTAACGAGAAGAAAAAAAGACATATCAACAACATCATCATCATCTTTTTCACGTTCTAATCATCTGAATAAACGCTTGTGACCATTGTGGCTCTTCGGTGTGTTCGCTTACAACAACAGAATAATAATACTGCGGTATATTTAACAAATAGAATCATAAGTGGATGTGTGGGTAGATAATCAACAGTATACCTGCTTTGTACGAGTATATAACCCCATTTGACCAACATCTACAACACCAGTGTACACAAACTTCTGCTGGCGCCAATTCAAAGGAACATGCATGATTGTAAATGTGGACTTGACGACAAACAAAATCTGAACATTCGTATTCACAGAGTTCATCTTGGTGAGCGCTGTAACCTTTCGCGGTGGTCTGGTGGTTGTGGTGCTCTATAATGCTTATCTGCAGGTCGCGGGATCGAATCCTGGACGCGGCGGCCGTATTTTTGGTGGAGGCGAGAACGCTTGACGCTAGCACGATTATATTTTAAAATACCTTAAAGAAACTTGAGGGCTGAAAATTTTTTGAGCCCACCGATATCCCGTCCTCCATAATCATGTCGAGGTTTTAGGACGTTAAACTGCAACAATTATTGTGGCGAAGGAAAGCGCTGCAGAAAGAATATTTGAACACACTATATGCCATGGCAACTAAACCGTCCTCTGCTGTTGAATGCATTGTCGTAGTAGAGGTGTATCATAATCAAAGGACATAGAGAAGACGATAAGGGAGCTTTGTTGAAACCAACGTTCGCACAGAGAAAGCTCGATAGAATTAGGATACGACGACGCCTGGATTCCCACGATATAGGCGTAGCATAAAAAATATTCTTTTTTTTTTCTTCCTCGAGATAGGAGGAGTGGATGGGAACTGAAAGCACCGAAATGGGTCGTTGCACGATGCGCTGAGAGGGAGGCATGTGCTTGGTTGCCTTCTGCCGTAGCCCCAACTTTGTCGATTGGCGATCGGGCCACGAAATATTGGTCCAGTTTGTGCGCTGGCGCCTCTCGCGCTTCGCGAGCCGCAACGCAAGTTGTTTTTGTTGTTGCCTGACGCTCGGGAATCAGGTTTAGCCGCGGTTGTCGAACAACGAGGTGATAGGGAAGCGCGGCGAGTATTTGAAACGAATGTTTGTAGTGCGCGTTTGAGTGTGAGCAGCGTATAGCTATGTTCAAGATGACGAAATTGCGAGATATTTGTGGTTTTAGGTGCAGTGTTTGAAGCATCATGAACGAACAAGCGAGTGAGCGCATAGTTCATTACAGGCTCCTGTGGCATTTCTTTACGTATTTTCCGCATTATTTCGTAAGTTGTTTCTTCTCACATGATCGACCCATTCAGAAAGACAAATGGCTTGCACTGCATGAAGTATTTTCGCGATTCCCTGAGTCAATTACATTGTTACTCACTAATGATGCAGTACGTTACTTGCAGTAATACATACCTTGGAACGTGTATATTTCGTTTAGAAAATAAAGGACAATATAAGTGGCGGAATGTTTTTTTTTTCTGAACAACGTACAATGTCTTGCCCCTTACTGAAATGCGAAAGAAAGAAAAAAACTGAGACAGAGAAGTTTCAACTTCATGCCTAATAGCTGAGAGGACAGGCAACACGTTTTGCTTTTTCACGCAGGCGTGCACTATAGTACAGGTCATCTTTCGATAGGTTGCTCCAAATAAGAGAGAACTATCATGACTAGCGAGCTGTCTGAGAAAAAATGAAAGAGGTCCACGTTGCATGGGCGAAATCACCGAAAAATTTTCGCATACTTCATTCGCTTGACCCTGACTTGGGAAAAGGTTTTCCCCGTGCCGTTTTGCCACGCTCGCCGCTTGGTGGGGTACGCACACCGCCCCTCATCGGACCGAACGACGCGGAAAAGCTTTTCGCGAACTGGCTGAAGTGCGCTCGCGTTCGCACATCTCGTAGCCTCGTGACAGACTACAGGCGCGACCTAGAAAAACGTTTTCTGCATTCGCGACTAAACGTCAAAGGAGCAGCGACGTTTAGGTGATGTCGTCGCTCCTCCTTTACTCTCTTTCTTCTTATTTTTTTTTATGACACCCGGAATTCGGGCTTTGAACCTTTAACCACCACTTGCGAGAATTCCGTCCCAGTGTATATGGATGCAGCGTACAAACGGCTAAACTTCCAGGCGCGTGATAACCGAGCCATCTAGGCGCGTCAAGTTTAAGTATACGGCAGTTAACGTTGCTGTTTCTGTAGCGCTCGGCGCGAACGTTTGTGAACGGAAAAGTAGGTCGACAAGGCGACGTCGGTTCGAAGTGACGGTTTTCTTTATTGTTGCATTCGGTACTGCGGATAAGAACTATAACGTGACCATTGACAAAGGAAGGCAACGCGATACCGTTAGGTTGATAAACGCTATTAAAGGTCATTACATGAAGCGACGTCCATTCAATCCCTGCAGAAAGAGGTTGTAGTGAACGCTAAAGAAGTCAGACTCATTGACTTTTTCGTAACACATGAAGTGTGAAATGAGGTGCATATAATGCGCTACACTTCATGCTTCATCACTTTTTTTTCCACATGTTTAGGAAAGTAGGGGCCAAGTATGGCGTTAATGAACTGTTGTCTGAAGCTGTACATGCATGCGGCCAAACACCAATATGTTATTCAAGTTTTCCTCAAGTAAAATGGCTGTCTTGTGCCGGATACCTTTCTTCTTGAGCGTAATACTTCACTAGAAAAGAAATCAACAAGTTTGTCCAGGCATTGTCTTGAGTGAGTGTGTACGTATCGTTTTTTTTTGCACACACAAGAGTCTTGTTTGGGCATTATGACACCTATTACATAAGATATGTGGCCGAGGCATTCAATGCACATATCTTGGAAAGCGAGTGACCGCGTAAGCCAACCTTCCCTGGCCTTATCATCAAAACAAATGGGCCTGTTAAAGAGGGCTGTGTAGGAAGCTGACATGAAGCTGTGCCTAATGTTTGATTGGTCTATCATCTTTGAAAATGAGCACGCGCGCTCGCCTTTTAGAAACGTACATGTTGTTGTTGTTGTTTATTAAACTGTTGCAAGTTCAGCGCTGTGGGAGTCACTTCCTTCCTTCGTCCTGTGTCTAAGCAGTGTTTTTATATATTTTTCAGGTATAATCGAGGGGTGAGTGGAGCTATTTAGTTTATGGCGAGGGGTTACTGCAATCCAGGTCACCTTAGCTGAAGAAAAACAGCAGGCGTATTACGGCTGTTACGTTCACTCAATGCCAGAACGTATTCTTAGCCGAAGCTGTTGTGCGTGTGTAAGAACCTTTATCGAGGTGCTATATTTCGTCGCATAAGCTCCCGTGGAGGAAGCGCTTCCAGAGGGCAGGACGTTTGCGAAAGGAAAGTCAAACTTCCCCACTACATTGACGTAGCACGATGGTTGTAGAGTGTTGTAAGTACGTAATGTGGAAAAAAAATGGGGCCATTTTGCTGATTGCGACAGTATTTTATAATCATAAAGTGTTTTCGACAAATACTGATGCACTGTGTCGAAGAGCCCCCGATAAGTCAAATCATCGTAAGAGACGACCACAAGGTCGTTCAACTTTCACTCTTTGGGTGTGCAAACAAAAATAGGTGAAAGCACCTGTTATAGGAGATTACACTACAAGAAAAAAAAAGAGTCACTTGACTTCTTTTTTGGTGTCCTAGCTTGCCGCGTACATGACGCATGAACTCTCTTTGGAGAGTTGGGCAACCCAAAAAGAGTTAGTGTGTCTCTTTAAGGATCTTCGTGGCAAATGAAAAACATATAACTTTGTTTCATGTTTAACAATATTGTTAACTTCTTTTTTTAAAAAGACACGCGAATTCCGACACACTTCCTGAAATAGTTTCCATATATATAAATAGATCGCCCATCCATTGAAGCTGTATACACGACTTTTCGTTGACGACTTCATCGTGCACGCGCCGCTTTCTTGTTTTGCAAGGTCCTGAATGTTTCTATGCGGTAGTAATCACCACGCATCTTCCTCGACGCTTTGCACTGGCACGACGAGAGGCTGCAGTTATACCGGCCTTTCGGAGGGGCCCATCTTGACAGCCTCGAGTTACGCGATCGTGTGAATGCAGCTTCCTATAGAAGAGTAGACCTCACACGAAGAGTGCTGCCTTCTCCGAGAAGCTCGTGCCGTTTCTAAGAATAAAACGTTTTTTGTTTTCTTTCACCACGCATATCGTCGTTGCCTGAGTGAGTGCACTTCGGGGGAAATATTGCCTCCTTTTAGCTCCCCCGCTGTTTTGTTCTCGCAAAAAACAAACAAAAAACAAGAAAGTGCTTCTACCTTGTCACTTTCACCACCGGTGGGCATAAAGATGCCAGAAGCGTACGCCATCAGACATCGCGCCGACAATTAGTGGTTGGTACGCTATTTCCTGTAAACATTTTTTTCTCACGGTGTTAGGATCCACTTGATTTGTACTTTGTGCTCGGCAATCGAAATGTGATTTGTATTGTGTGAGAGATAGCACGATGAGCCATTTCTATAGCTTTTTGTCTAATGCATGCGCAAGTTTTTGTGACACGCCTTTTTAATAGCGAAGCTATCTTGCAAATCGTTCCTTGTGAGCGGATCCATAAATATGTAATCAGCGGGAATGGGTAAGTGCCACAGATATTTGGTAAATCTCGCACCTCATCAGTGTTCCGCTAAAAACGAAGGAGGCAACCGTTAGCCCAACAACAAATGGCATCGAAACAACGGTGGTGAGCCGAAGATCCCCGAGTACGCACTACGGGAGAATGCTAGGCAACGGGAAATGGCAACAGCGGTGGTGAGAAGAGCCCGGAGCGATGGGAGGCGTCTACGCCGACGACGAAGTTTAAGTACGATAAGTTTAATGTTATCCGATGGCATCATAAGCGCAGTAGATTGCTGCTGCTGCTTTCTGCTTCAACGTAGGAATAGTTCCAGTTCCTCTGAAAACGGTAAGCGGTGTTCTCAAAACTAATACGCTGATTTCCGATTCATGGCTTGCGAAATTTCTACATACGGTACACCTACTTTGTCAAACCATACGCTATTTCGGCCCTTCTTTAACTATAGTATACAGTGGATACACCAAACACATGTTATGCCACCCTCCCAGGTAAATGATGTATGTATCTCTATCCATAGCCACATTGCAATACAGAAAGCAAAAACACACAAACACACACGCACACGCACGTTCAGGCACGCACACATCCACACACGAACAGCCGATTGTTTGTTAGTCCGGTTGACCACAGTAACTGCCGGCAAGGAAAACGTCGCCCCTCGTCGAATACCACTCACCAGATGTGTGAGGAAGGGGGGGGGGGGGCTTTGTGCGTGGAAAAAAAAACATAACATCAGTATGATGCTTCGTGTTGCTTTTGAGCACGCGAAGTTCTTAAACATGCACCTGAGTCGTAGTACAGGAGTGGTTTTGCATTCCATACCCACTGAAATGGCGTTGCCATAGCTAGGAAATCAATCCGCCTAATTGAGATCAACCTGTGCGTTTGTAATAGGACGACCACGCAAGCCCCTTGCCTGTGATTTCTTGAATCACTCGTAAGTAGGGTGGTTGAAAACGTAGAAAACAAAGGTAGCTGAAAATAAAACAAAATGAGCGTACGAAAACCATGTTCATTTCAATGACGTGTATCTTCTATGTGGCACTTTCTAGGCTTAAAGAGCCGTGCGTTCACCTTTATTATACGCAATAAATAGCGCAAGAAAACGTCGCCCGCAAGAGCGGCGAGTTGCACCCGCTCTCGTTCCAAAATTATAGACACCTCCGCCCCCCCCCCCCCCCCTCGTCCCGGCACTTTTACGCTCCACTGAGCTGAGAAGAAAACACGTCTTTCAGGGCCAAGGTGACAGGCCCTCGTGACTTGGGGCAGTCACATTGCCCGAACACCGCTCGCATTAAACTTCTGACTTCGTCTTGGCTTCAACGTACGACGCTTTTCAGAGTTCCACACCCTCGTAATCCACCACCGTTTAAATCGCACACTTGAGAACCGAATCGCAAAGTGAGGATGCTAAAGAACACACGCAACACGCCGGGATGGTAGCGCACACCGCTGCATGCTGGCTCCGTCACGCTTCGCTCGTACATACGCATGTCTGCGGACTTGAACCGTACCGATGCTCTGCTCTCTCGAGGATGCTCGTAAACTCACGTGTATACGTGAAAGTCGCTACATCTGTTGCGTGACGCAGTGCGCGAGGAAACCTCGCGTACGCCCTCTTACGGGCTCTACACTCGTTCACGGCTAACAGGAGTCGAGAAAGATTTGCCGAAATATCTATGGCTATTCGCGCCCCTTTCTTCACATAGGTCTCGGCGCACATTTTTCGCGGCCACTGAGCTTATCTTTCCTTATTCCCTGCAGCAATGTTCTTGCGTTTCTGCGGGATATTTTGCCGGTTAGGGTTCTCGGTTTTTGTCTGTAATTGCGTAGTGGTATATCGGTGTCATTGATCTTGCACGCGTTTTTGACTATTTTAGATCGCTGGGGTGGCTACATGGTTGAGCGTACGCTTCTAATTCATTAGGTACCAGGTTCGATTCCAAGTGCGCACCGGAAGCGAAACGGTTTTTCCTGATAGATTGATGATTGCACAGGCATGACGCTCGGTAATGTTTGGGTATTCACCTCAAAAAGTGACCTCATAAGGTTTTGTAAAGGTACCTATAGGCATACGTTAAACGACCAGTCATGAAAACATAGTCATGCAGTCGCGGTTGTTGTGGGAAGCAGAGCTATGGTACCACGATGGACTATCTGCGTCAAATGAAGCCCTAACAGCAGCAAGCCTTGGCGTTGGTATAATGCCCGCCGTCCAATTATTACGGTTGACAGGCGCGCGCATCCTGTCCGGTAGCTCTGCGCATATATGCGTGCCTGCCCATAGTGATAAGTGGACGGCGCGCACTATACCATCACAAAGGCTTGCCTCTCGGGTTTCATTTGACGCTGATAGTACAGGCAGGTAAAATAGATGAGGCACGTTTTTGGCCTGGTGCACGGTAAAACGAAGTGTATAGGGAGGGCGCCCAACTTGTGGGAACCTGGTGGCACGCAACTCGCGAAACCAAAACATGAGGTCATCTTGATTTTCGTGTGCGTACACAGACACACGCATGAACACACACACGCTCAACGTTTCTTCCTTCAAGGACAGTGAGGTCTAAGTAAACGCGAGAAAAGCGCCTCATATGATAGTCTCTAGAGTCTAGGAATCAAGACAACTGCCTGTCACAGCGCCTTCTCCTTCGCACAGTGAACATCAGCTTAAAAAGGGAGAGAGTACAGGCAGAATGAAGAGCCGTCAATCGTGCGCAAATCGGCACACAGTCTTCTTCTTTTCCGAACAAACTAGCATGAATTGAGGTTGCTTAAGAAACACAGCACCGTGGCTCGACCTTCTCCTCTTTACTACAAATTCACTGAAAAAAAAAACACAATAAGCACACGAACCGGACGACCAAGCGCACTCGTTCGCGTGCTCTTCCGCGAACTTTCGTCACATTCGATCGCACGTGTCAAGAGCATGCCGCCGCACCAGTGCCGCGGACAAACTTCCACATCTCAAACGCTCGACAAAACGGCGTGAAAGTTGGCCACACGGACTGTTGTGTGCGGAACGGAAGTTGCGGCTGCGTTGTTTGCACCGAAATCACGCGACCGGCGGTGAACACACGGGCCTCCTGTTTGTTTCACTCTTCGAAGCGACGCGCAAAGGTCGCCTCCACGCCGAAGAAGTAGGTCCGCATTCCTCTCGGCAAATCAGTTCGGCAGTCAACGCACCGCACACTGAGAACGAAAAGAAGACAAAGGCGCTTCTTTGTGCGCTGACCGCGAAACACAGATGCCGTCAGGGCGGTCTTTTGTTTGATATCTCTTTAATGTGTACACACCGATCTCGGCGCGTAAACAGTTGGCGGACGGCGCACGCACGCCGCGTCATAAAAAAAAAAAAACGCAAGCAAGAAATCGGCCGGCGAGATCGTCAACCGACAAGTAACACCTCGGCACCTCCTCCCGCTTTCATCTATATGGATCTGGGTATGTGCGCTGCGCGTGGGCGTATGTGAGTGTGCGCAGTAGACTTGAAGGAGCGCGCGACTGAGCACGACGTCAGGCTATGGTTCCACGCAACATTCTTCGTATATTTGGAACGATTTTCTGTAACATGCTTTAGAACTGGACGAATAAAAGAAATGTAATTGGCACATGTTTTTCAATCGTTCAATTACGTGGTTGCCTACTTGATTTAGGTGTTTTCTACATGGGATGGGTTTAGCGTGGTGGTGTGACCCTGCAGTTGCTCCACCCCTTCCTCTCTTACACTGTTCACGCACCTCTCGCTTAATGTCCGTAAGTTCAGTGTTGCGTCGTCCCTGGTTATTCTACTTTGGGTGTCAGTGTCAACTAGGCTACCAAACCAGCCATATCCCCGCGAACTTGCACGTCTCTTTTTATTACCATTACCACTTGTTAATACTAGCAAAGAAATGCACGACACGTAACTGCAACCCATACTTGTGCCACGCATGCTTACGAGTATTTTTGAACCCTTCTTCGAGCTTGTAAACGCACACTTCTTTTTGGTGAACAAGTGAAAACCCTGGTGCATTCTATAACAGCCAGTCTGATTCCACGTAACGGACGACAGGGAGGTGATTCCAATAAAGAGTAGCACGCTGCACGACGAGTCATACTCACCTGTGCGCACTCTACTTTGTGATTGACGCCCGTACTTCATTGAGGTGAACGAACAGCCTCGCCTATGTAGGAACTCTTCTACATTGAAGTGCAAAAGCTGGGTGACCGGGCTGTGCCGGTGCATGCGTATCATTGAACGTGCTGTAGTACGCCTGTTTGTAAGCGCGCGCGCTCTCTCACTAATAAGCGCCATGCGAAGGGCCGCTTCTCGTCGTCGGTCGCGCTTGGCTTCCGCCGCCGTTGCGCCACCGCGTCCTAACGGTGGCCGTATAAACAAAGAACGATTGAGCTTCGGCGCGCCGATTACTGCGCGCGCTGCCTTGCCTGCGAGACAAGGCGCACAGAGTGGATAACGGTGCACCGTGTCGCGCGGAGTCCATGTGAGACTCGAATGACCGCGTGCGCGGCTAACAACCAGCTGTGTGCGCGGTTACGGTTTGCAGATCGACGAGTGATTCAGTGGCTGGCCTTTTTGTCTCCGCCAAGCAGCGTGGGCACTGAATGACTGAAGTCGATTGTGATCTCTGCAGTTACTCCTAAAACGGCGTAGTTAAACGGCAGTTACATCATGCTGCTTGTCTATCACGAATACAATGGGCGAGTTAGATAAGGGCTGATTTCTAACTTCGGCATTGACGCTGAGTAAAATAAGACTTTGGTGGGCAACTTGTGGGTTCCCAATACGCTGGTCGTATTATAGGATAGCTAATACGTTAACGGATGCGAGACTCGATAGTGGATAAGGTACGATTCCACTACACGCAGGTGATATTGGTGGTATTGTAAGATTGCATAGCGGCAAGAAGCTTCTGTGCGTTACTATATATAAGTTCTCTACTCTTAATCGCCGGGAGACGTAGCTGTAGAGATCTTAACAAATATACGCACACGGTGACGTTGAAGCTGTAGTCAGTATTTATAGAGTGTAAGGAAGTGATAAACAACAAACGGGAATCAGAAATGATGACACACAATATTTCTTTAGGGCTTATCCCTTTTCCTTGTGTAGGATAGCATACCGGTGCTTCCAAACTAGTTAACAACCCTACCTTTAGCTAAAAGACACATCCTCATTTTATATCGCAGCGTTTCATGCGCGTAGCATCATACGACGAACCCCGGCTGCGAGTGTATGTGAACACCAAGCGCACGACGAAAGACAGCTGTATACATTATGCCCCAAGGCAAGGCTCTCGTGAACGCCTTTGCTGCCGACACAGTAATAAGCAGGGATGGTCAGATTCTGTCTCTATATGCACATAGGTTCTGACACTTCAACGAAGACTTTGCCTCGGATAACTTGAAGTTCCTTCTATACGCGTCGCTCCCGTGGACTTTGTCAGCGGTTTCATTGAAGAGGCAATCTCTGGAAGCAACTCATTTACTGAAACTCTTCCTCCATCGCATGTCAAACAAGCTATCAAACGGAACCTACTTTTGCATGCATGCATCCTTCAGGCGGCTTCTCGCCAGGAAGTTGGGACGGAGAAGCTACCTCCTTACTTGTCCTCCTTGGTATACACTGACACTTTAAATAACACTCTCGGGCGCTTCCATCTTGAGCAGCTTTCAGGCTGGCTTGTTTGAGGTCTGGTCCTTCGGCCATGAAATGAACATAACAAAAAAGAATGCGCTGCTAACACGTTTGGGGCGGCTACGTGCGAATGATAGGCAGACTTGTAGGCGAGCGACAAAAGTGTGTAGTTGTAACATTTTCCTGGGGGCCGAGGATCAACGTACCACTTATCAGAATCACGCTGTCAGCGTGACTGCTCATCACCGCATCGCACTTAATTCTGTCTTTGTTTGTAGCCTTCGGCCTTAAGACGCTAAATAAATTTGTTCACGCGCAATCACCGAAACTTAGCTCCACTGGGCCCGGTCCACTGGGCTTGGAGAGCTAAGCGCCACTGGCTGTAAAATGAAGGCCACTGCGAACATCGATTGCTGATGGTGCCCTTCTTGAAGCTGAGCCGCGTTCCTTTCAGGGTTCGCAATAATAGCGGGATTCCACCGTAATGCCGATTGGTCGAGTGCAAAGGAAGGAAGGATGGAAGGAGGGAGGGAAGGAATTGATCAATTGATATGTGGGGTTTAACGTCCCAAAACCACCATATGATTATGAGAGACGCCGTAGTGAAGGGCTGCGGAAATTTCGACCACGTGGGGTTATTTAACGTGCACCCAAATCTGAGCACATGGGCCTACAGCACTTCCGCCTCCAGCGGAAATGCAGCCGCCGCAGCCGGGATTCGATCCCGTGACCTGCGGTTCAACAGCCGAGTACCTTAGCCACTAGACCACCGCGGCGGGGCTGGAAGGAACGAAGCGATGTTAACCCCTCTGGAAGGACTGGTATGCTACCCTTAACCGGGGAAAGGGGACGGGAACAGTGAATGCCTAACTGAAGGCGGATCGATGAAGCGCTTCTCACAATAAACTAATTTTGGTCTACGGCTTTCGGGAGTGAAGCTTTGAAGTATAGACCGTCCTTGAAATGCAATACCAGGTGTCCTCAGCTGCCATTTTTGTCAAAAGCTCACATGGCTGCAATTCAAGACCATAAATAATGTCCGGAAAGTTATGACAGAGTGAGAGCATGACACAGACGTGTCCCCACCCATCAGATGATGAGTGATTGACAGCAGCGCCCCCCCACTCCTCCCGCTCCGCCCGTTTGCCCTGTGCGCACGCGTATGCCTAGTGTCTTCGGTTCCGTCGCTTCAAATAATTCGCCGACGTCTCTTTCCTTTTCGTTAGCGTATCAAGAGTGCTACCTGCACTCAAACACGTTCGAATTTCTATTTAATCCCTTCGCGTTACATGGTTGCAATTCGGAGAAGCAACGCTCAGCGTCCGAAGATGCCGGTGAGAGGCCTAGGTTCATCGATGTCCTTCGACGGCGTCTCGAAAGAGCGTGGTCTCTGGCTGCGAGAGCATGTTACGATTTCGGTGTGTGGGACAGGAGACAGCGGGACCATGAACGAGTTGGCCTCCGTTATACTGAACTGGTTCTATATAGTTCACTATAGCCTCCACCTAGATACGAGACGCAGCTGCCTTTGTGAAGGAAAGACTTCGTTCTTCAGTGGAGGAGTTTCACCTACGTTCGTGCAATATGAACTCGCTCTTCTTACTACGTCATACGCTTTTGTAACCAAAACGATTGGTGAAGTGACACAGTGTAAACAATTGTCGCAATGAAAAACAAAAGAATACTAGAAGGCGAACGGGGAACACTCAAGGAAAAGAAAGCATAAACCCAGCCTATTGGTAACAAACGAGCCGTATTCAAAGAAATAATCGGTAATAAAAAAAAAACTGTGGACAGGATGCATGGATGCGAAGTGCATGAAAAGTTACGTGGCGTTTGGCGGTGGAGGCGGCAGATTCAAGTTTACTAAAGAATATCCAGTGTAGGCCTTGCTCGCCTAGATAGCTGGATCCTTTATCTGAAAGACGTAGCGACATGGGCCCTATCATCCCGTTATGTACCCTACTTCTTCAAACGACATGAAAAGATTCTGTTTTGTCCCATTAATAGATGAATATTTCCTGTCAGTTTTTTGTACGAATTACTTTTGTACGGGCATGTTCACCTATAAACTTATCGGAATTGCCCCGAAAAATGTGCCTGGATCTCGGTTTCACACCTTTGTAGCGGGCACTCTCAAAAGATTGGCAGTGCATGACGTCGCGTCAAGCGCATTCTCTCTCTCTCTCTCAATCGAGGGGGAGAGAGTGTGTGCGCGTGACAATGAACAACAGTGAACGCAACCTAAAGAAATGAGCTACGTGGCTGAAAAAGAAAGAAGAAAAAGAGAACGTGAGCTGGCCATTGGAAGCAGAAATACGTGCTTGACCTGACGTCGATGGAGATCTATAGCGATCGGTGGCGCCCACCGCTTGCCAGCCGCTCACGCGGCGCGCAAGTGGAACGCGGCGGACGCGAGAACGCCCACGCCAAAACACCCTTGCGTCGAGCACGTTGGGCCACGCGAGTAAGCGCGCGCTAACGGCGCGCGCGTGCTGGCGCGTGCGCTGCCTGAGTGCGTTCGTACCTGAGGCTCGGTGTTGGCGTGCTCTCGTTGTTCGCGTGTGTGTACAGAAGCAGCCCGGCGGCCAGCGCGAGAAATACCAGCGTTTGGCATGCGAGCATTACGCTTTGTTCGATCGAATGGCGAACTACTTTATTTCCAAATACACGAGGCCGCAGTTGTGAAAATTAGGTACGGAAACCGGCGTGAAAGTCAGGACGTCCAGTGCCCGCGATGACGTATTATGACGCAAAAATCTATCGCTGTGGTGCTTGTTGGAGGAAGTATAACTGTGATAATGCCCGTTGGAAGCTATTGTACGAACGGCAGTGGCACACGTCACAGGGAAACGTCAGCTGCTGGACAATGCCGTGCCATATTTGTATAAATTCCACAAATCCATAGTTTTCAGCAGTGCTATTCAAGGAATACCGATGGTAGAACGGCATTCCTGGCCTCCTTGACGAAAGAAAAAGTCACATTTAAGTGTTCTAATCAGGACACAAAAGTTGTGGCGAGTGCATCCCAAAAAATAACGTGCACAAAGTGGAATGATATCAGAATGCCGAAAATAGAGGTAATATGATTTGATTTATGATGTTCGTAATACCATTATTAAAATTCTTATTACGTCATAGTGATGCAGAAACGAATATACCTTGTAATACTTGACGTCTGTTCGGTATTATATTGGTGACATGAAACATGTTAATTGTGCAAGTCAGCAAATTCATAGACTAAAAGGTTCAGCGCTCCAAGAGGTCACACAAGCGTGAGATAACAAACGTAGCAGGCGTACTCATACATTTCTTCTCGTTCGTGAAGATGCTGCGAGGAAAAAAAAAACGTCAAGAAGCAGCAATATTGCACTGCGAGATTTCTAGTTCAACCTACTTCGTGACGGACCGAGCATCACCACGTCAGTATATAAACGCGTTCGCTGCACATAATGGAGATATATACATCTTTTTTTTTTCTTCCGTAGTGCTCGACATTACGAAGAAAGCATGGCGAGAATGAAGAGATGCGTAGCATTTCCTGGAAGTATACCGGCAAACGGATGGACAAGTGAGCGGAAGCCAAAGCCGGACGTTTGCCCCGAAAAAAAAAAGCAGTAATATAAAATTACTTGTCTTTAGCCAAGTTTCGCGCCGAGCGACGGGAATCGAGGCGTGATGCGAAAAAAATGAAGTGTGCGCGCTTCCGCCTGCATCAAAAAAAAAAAAAAAAAAACGGTCGGGCACGATTCGCGGCAAAGAGGAGGTTCGTCGCGCGGTGTTTCCCTGCATGGCAGCCGCGATGACCATCTAGAATCGGAGTGAGGTCGTGTGAGAGAACTAGTACACAAGCAAGGACGCAAGCAAGTGAACAGCGTATAAATCACTCGTCCGTTTCGAAGTCGCGTGTGCATCATTGCACGTGGAGTCATGTAACACGCGCGCGATCAGTTTCGCTCGCTTGAGTGAAAACGAACGGCCTGAAATGTCGTTTCCGAACGCCCCGTCATCTCGAAATAAGAAGCGAATCGGGGAAACCGAAAGGTCTCCAGGAAAACAAAGAAACCAATTTCCCCAACTGTATATAGATGCTTGTAACTCCCGCGTGCACGAATACGTTTACCGACGCCATGTTCGTTCGCCAGTTAACGTGTACGGGTAAATGAAGTCCATCCCTTCGACCGCCACGCGTGTATATACCTTCACGCTGCAGTTCCTCGTTTCAGGCTCTATTTCGCAGCTATTGCGTAATTAACGCGAGGCTTCCGTCTTTCAAGCGTTTTTACAACCTTCAACGTGTTTTCTCATCGTTCCCGGATAGCGCAAGTGAGCCGTATCCACTCAGAGCACGCTCTGTCCGCGGAGGCAAACCGTTACATTTCATTGGCCTTCGATACCATCGATCTCCAAAACTTCCGAATCGTGCCCAGCGGTATAACTGCTGTGTGGTGTAATGCATTGGAACCGCAAAACTGGATTAGAGTCTCTGTGGCTCACCCCGTTTCGGACGCAAAGACCCCAGAAGCACGCGCCTCTGTGTGCCTTGCCTTCCGGTTTACTTATAGAGCACGCAGTCCTCGATGGTATAGTTTGATGCAAGATTGTGTATGAGATACACGCATGACACCTCGATTAAGGCTGCTCGCAAGCGAGCTATATGACAGCTGTCCCAGACACTTGCGCATGAGATGTAAGGGCGACACGAGTATACTCAGCATAAATGAATGTCTGATCAGTGCTGGCGTATACCCGCGAGCGAACACTTACCCCGAGGGCTTTAATATTCCTGCGGCTATACGGGGTGTGCAGCGGCGTGTGTTCGCGCGTGTTCTCGAATCGCCACGACCTAGATTCCTGGGGAGAAAGCGAAGCGCGACCTTCCTCGTCTACGCGCGCTCCCACTTGATTGACAAACGCGGACGTTCGCAAACGCGCTCCGCGCTTTTTGGCGGTACCCTTGCACCCACCACCCCGAATGATATTTCATCTTTTTTTTTTGTATGACCAGTGGTCGCCCGTGGCTTTCAGCAGCAGAACATCGTGTGCCGCATTTCTTCGCGGGCCAGGCAGTACCGCGCGTGATAAAGCCAATTCCGCGAATTGTCGTTTCTGATTCGGTCCATTGAAAGCGTAGCACAGCTTATAACTCTATAGCAACTGCTTTGATTTGCCATTTTCTCGGCTGGATGCAATATGGAAGACAGCTGTTCACGCTCGGTTAGTGAGAGAAGGCCTGGCTGTCATGCTTATTTACACACGGATGGTTTATCAGAAATATATTATTACACAAAGTATGTCACTTTTTTTTGCTCTGCATGCCGTACGCAATTGAGTCCATTCACCCTAAGTCGGTGATTTTCAGAACTTTCAGTTATACATAGAAGGCTGCCGTCTTAACGTCCATTTAACGCGGCATACACAGAAAAGATGAACGCGAAAAGAAAAGATAGACATGTGCGAAAGGGATCATGCGCGCTATAAATATACCTGCACTCTGGCCAAATGTTTCCAATGAAACGCTCGAGTGATAGTTTATTGAGGTTGACCGCCAAGGAAGGGAGCGCAGTCGAACACGCTCCACTGGTCGACCCGTAGCACCGCAAGGCCGTGGTGGCGCACGTGAAGCGATTCATCAAACAAGCTGGCGTCTTCTTTGGACATCTAGGTTGACGATATAACAGCGGTGTGAGTTCGCTGCCCGAGTGCAAAGAGAACCAAACATGCCAGCTTTCACGGAGGTCTTCCTGTGTGTTTAGAAGAAGTGGTTAACGATTTAGAGTACTCGGTAATCTACTATGGGAGAGCTTGATGCCGTCCCGATGTTACTCCACTGGCATCGTAACTGTCTACGATTGGGGGTCTTCCTGCCTGCGTACTGCACAGGCCGACTACCGGCGGAGACCAATCTAAATCGATTTCCCGTATGATTTCTTTGGAAGCGTCGTGAATGGGATTGGTTTTATAGCGCTTAACGTTCCAAAGCGACTCGGGCTAAGGGAAGGGCCGTGTATCTTATAGTGGAAAGAAAAGGACAATTTCAACAACTTTGAGATATTTATTGTGCATGCTGACATTGCATGATAGGCGGGCTTCTACCTTTCCACCTCTATCGAGATACAGCCGCTGAGGCCGAGGGACTCAGTAGACCAACACTGTAACAATCGATCGCTTCGTGAAGTAAATATTGAATTGGGTGTTCCTGTGGTCAACCCCAATTTCGGAAGCAGTCATAAGTACATGCACCTACTTATATAAAGATGCCTTTCACTTCACTACGGTACTTAAAATTTGATTGTAGCACTTAAATACATGGGTAAAACTTGTACTTGTTTGTGTCTATATTGTATTTATAGACGTCTATAACACAGTCTTTGCCACTGACGTCGTATTAAACACTCTGAATATTCGGGTTACCTTCCTGTTTTGTCGATTGTCTCCCATTTGTCAACTGAACGTTTTTAGAAGCTTAGGATATAGTTCCAAAAAAGCCACAGAGAACATTTTGTAGGTGGACTGTAACATTGCCCTTGCTTGTGTAACTACGCGGAAGTGAATGAAAAAAACAATGGAAGAGCCGAGTCTAAGAATCGTCAATAAATAGCGGCCTTAATGTGCAACTAGCATGATCATTTCTCAGGCAAACGGACATGCAGCTTGAGGAGAATTGCACAAACTGGTTCAAGTTATATTACATATATAAGTAAATGGAAATGAAAATAATAAATGAGTATAAACGACCTACCCGAGTGAACTGACGGGTGGTTACGTTCATTCATTACACCGACCAGGGCAACTTGCTAAAATAAATTTATACAGTCTGTAGAATGTCCCAAGGCTAAACCTATTTTTCAAACATTCCGTAGGCTGTCTAAATATACTTGTGCAAGGTGCGAGATCGATGGCGATGTCAATGTTGCTCTGCAGTCTATCACGTGCCTGCTCGCTCTCCTGGTTTCACGGCTTCTGTGCACTATTTAAATGACACTTCATTTGCTCACACTATGAGGGCCATGCGTCAGCGTACCCGGAAGAGAGCGCAGTACTTCCGGTGGGCAATGCAATAGGATATCGATAACGTCCGGCCTACGTTTACGTGCAGCACATTTACGATATAAATTGCGCAGGTCCCATTTTTCGGCGTTCGGTGCATTTAAACGCTGTGTCAAGTATAGTGCTTGTCAGCGGTGCGATCGACGCCAAAATAGATCATTTTGGTTTATCTGGGCCAACTCGCTTGAGATACAAATTAGAATGTGCCGTTGTTTTTTCCCCACTGACTTGATATACAGAAAGTGCGTGAGTTTAACGCTCAGTTCGATGGATCGAGATTATATGGTCGTGGTACTTGGCAATGCACGCGAACATCGGAAGTAGATGCAAGCCTCTAAATATTAAATGCAGAAGTTACTCTTGAGAAGCGAATAAGAAAGAATGTAAGAACTTAAGGCAGCTATAGTAAGTGCGAACAGGCGCACATACGGATAGATCCAAGTAGATTTTGCTATTGTGGTTGATGCAAATATATTCTCCTGCAATGTGATATCTCGCATTACGTTAGTCAATATAATGAAATTGAGTTTCTTATGTACCGTAATAATGACATGCACTATTGAGAGGCACGCAGTAGTGGAAGACTCCAGTTTGATTCTGACCACCTTTGATTCTTTAACGTGCTCATAAACTTAACCTCAACTAAATCTGAAGGTCGCTCTCTCGGTCCCTAGTGGCGCAGCTGCATGTTTTTATTTATTTATTTATACAATACTGCAGGCCACAAATGGGCCCAAGCAGGAGTGGGGGTGTTACAGAGCCGTTAGAACAATTATACAATCTTTAGCGAGGTAAAAACAATAAACAGGACAATACAAAATATTTTGAAAACACTGTAAAATATTAATACAAAAATTTACAAGTCAAACATTTGATCAATAGATTTCAGCACATTGTCAGATGAAAGAATTTCATGCGGGAGGTTATTCCAGTCGGTTATAGTGCGGGGAAAAAAAGAATACTTAAAATTGTTAGTGCGCGCTGTGATAGGCGAGAACTTTGCAGAATGGTAATTCCTGGTGGGACGCGATGATAATGGAGTCAGGAAGGCCGATGTTTCGAGTCTGATATTCCCGTGTGATAATTGGAAAAGAAATTTTAGCCTATTCATTTTGCGTCGAGATTCCAAAGTAGGGATTTTATTCATCTGCATTAGTTCTGTCGGGGAGTCATAACGGCGGTATCGGTTGTAAATGAAGCGGACGGCTAATCTTTGGATTTTTTCGAGATTGTCAATGTCTTTTGTTGTATGTGGATCCCAGACTATGCATGCGTATTCAAGGCATGGTCGTACTATTGTGTTATACGCAAGAAGCTTTATGTTTGCAGGCGAATTTTTCAGTTTATGTCTTAGTAAGCCTAGTTTTCGTCGTGCTGAGGCGCATACATTAAGAATGTGGGAGGACCATGTTAGATTACTAGTAATTGTAACGCCAAGATATTTAAAGCTATCAGTTCGCGAGATAGGAAGACCATTGATTGTGTACTGATGTTCATATGGTTGCTTTTTGTTAGTAATACGCATAAATACGGTTTTCTCAATATTAAGTTTCATGTCCCAAAGGTCGCACCAATTATTTATTGCGTCAAGGCTATCGTTTAGAATTTGCTGATCATTAGAAGAATTAATTGTGCTGGATAACAAACAGTCATCTGCAAATAATCGTATTTCAACGCCTTCTTTAACACATGATACTACATCGTTAATATAAATCAGGAAAAGTAATGGTCCCAGAACACTTCCCTGGGGGACGCCGGAGTTAACAGGAAGGAAGTCTGAATGAGAGCCATTTATATCTACAAATCGAACGCGGGAATGCAGGTAAGTTTTTATCCAGTTTACGATTGTAGATGGAAGACCGAGTAAATTAAGCTTGAAAATTAACTTTGAATGGGAAATTATGTCGAAGGCTTTACTGAAATCTATGAAAACTACGTCGGTTTGGCCTGATTTGTCCATTACAGCAGAGAACGAATGAATAGAAGTAATAAGCTGAGTAGTGGTAGAAAGGCCCTTACGAAACCCATGCTGAAATGGTGACAGAATATTACGCTCATCTAAGAAGTTCAAAATGTAGTTCGAAATAATGTGCTCCATGAGTTTACAACACGACACAGTTAGTGATATGGGCCTATAGTTTGTTACGATGGCATTATCTCCTTTTTTAAACACTGGGACCACCCGGGCGATGAGCCAGTCTTTCGGGACAATGCCTTGCGACAAAGGACGAGCGAAAAATTTCAACCAGGAAACGTGCGAGTGACTCGGCGTAGCGACGAAGAAATACATTAGGGATGTTGTCTGGGCCACATGATGTTTTAGATTTGATATTAAGAAGCATGGCAAATATGCCTTCAAATGTTATGAAATCTGGATCAACCTTAATACAGTTATCATTTTAATTGGCACACACGGACGGGTCAGAAAACACTGAGTGGAAATAGCGGTTAAATTCAATCGCGATTTGCTTAGAATCTCGAATAATCTCGTCTCCGAGCTTAATACATTCGACTGATTTTTGTTTCTTAGGCTGAAGTTTGCGCCAGAATTTTGCCGGATCACTTTTTAGGAACTGTGGCAGGGTCACCGAGAAGTAATGAAGTTTAGCTGCGCGTATATTATTAGCAAGTGTATCTTTTAACTTTTGAAGCAGCGGGCCTTTCGGTTGCCGCCTTTTCGTTTTCTTAACCTTGCGCGTTAAATGAATAATTTCTCTGGTTATCCAAGCGTTTCCGTGGTTTGACTTTTTAGCTTTGTTTGGAATAAAATTTTCGAGGCAAAACTCACACAGCGACCGGAACTTTTTCCACAGATAATTAGCATCATTGCCTGAAAAACCGTCGAAAGACAAATCAAGATAGTCGAGAACAGATTCACCATTAGCCCTACTAAAGTCTTTAAACATTTTTCGCTGTAAGGGCACCTGGTCAGATATATCTACTACAGAACATGAGAAAAGGACAAGCTTATGGTCGGACAGACCGTCTTCTACAGATACATATACATTGGAGAAACTTTTACTATAAAAAACGAGATCAAGAATGGATGCCGTGTTTTCCTGAACGCGTGTTGGAGTTCCTACTGCTTGATCTAGATCACACGCCAACATAATATCAAAATGTTATTTCGCTTAAGGCTCTCCACAGTTATATAAAAATTACTACAATACGTATCTCCCTTCCGAACATGACTCCGGGCTTGAAAGCGTTGCTGGAAAGCCTTGAAAAGCTGGGAAACCATTGGCATTATAGTCTTTGATGCAGTGCACATTCAGAGGCGACAGACATAAAAGCCCACAAAACAGGCGGGAAGCACACATTTTGGAGGGCTCGTTTAGCTTCTCCTTGTACGTGCACGCAGTGTTATCTTTGCTACACTGCTGCAAGTCTTGCGTGCACTGTGCCGCCAGGTCACCTACTATCTTTTTAAAAAAACCTAAAGGCGTGGCTAATGTCCACAGCACCATGACTAAGTCACAATGCACGGTATTATCAGCGCCAACGACAACGCCTCTGTGGTAATTATACGTAGATGGACTGCCCGAATATGACCTGTATATTTCCCAAGCACCCAGGAGTCTTAATGGGCAATTACGGCATCGTGTCGCCGAGAAAGGGTCGCCGGCTGGTTTCTGAGTGCTGGCGGTCCCCGCGGTAGAACGTATACGAATAAGTCTGAATCAATTGGCTCCGTTGAAGGTCTCCACTGGCGGTCACCGTTATGTTGGGCACTGCCAATAATTGATTATCGTGCTCGGCAACAGCGTGGACCAGTCGAATTGATTGGCAGTTTTTTTGGTGATACTTCGAGAACGCACATTTTGAAAAGCCACCTGCGCATTTTTTCTTTTTTACGTTCAGTCTTCTTTCTTTGTGTTAAGTGTGCATACCAGGGCCACCATTCACAATGTCTTGCACTGAAAATTTTTAAAAAGAATATTAGAGTTTGTCGCATTGTGACACCTATAACCAATGAAACTGGCTGACTAATGAGAAAATGCAACTACGAAAGAGAAGTTTTGGGGATTCGGACTCATATATGTTATGTATAGAGCTCCGCGTTTTCGGATTATTCCAAAAAAGTCTGATAAGCGCACACCGGCAAAATTTTTTTTGTTGATTCGTATTTATTATATAAGCTTTATGATTTCCCCCAATTTTCATATGGCCTTCTCAACGTTCAAAGGGCATTTTGAAAACTGAGAATCGTCAACCGAAAGCAGAGCACCTCCATCAGTAACCTTGTAAAGTATGCCTGCGTCAATTACAACAAGCATCAACGTTTTACTACAAACAAGCATCAGTGTTTTCTAATAAAGTATTTACACTCGTGCGTATTCGCCTTCTAGCTTGGTTTCAAGATTTAAGCCGCACGTGGTGCTTCGCAAGAGGCTTCAGGTCACTTCAAATATCACTAAAACCGAATCAGAAAGCTTCTGTCTTAAGGTGTGCTCAAGTAAAAAAAATATCTTTTTCACTTTCAAATAAAAGGAAGACGCTTGAAGTTAAGCACTCTCTTTTCTTATGTTGTGTACAGCTTAAAAGAAAATACTTTTGAAATATTCGACAAGTAACAGGGAGAAAAGTGTTCAAAATGAGCGGGCTACTCGCTTAGGTTCTTGGTCCCCACCAATGCTACAACGATGCGCTTACGCACAAAACCCTGGGTGCTGGTAGCTTTCGTGGCATTGTCGCTCACATTGGTGCGTCAGGAAGAAGAGGAAGACGAAGGGGAAGTGATCCTGTTGACGTCCCTGCGTGTTCCACGTCAGGGACGTTCTCCTCATTTAGCCATGGCGCCATCGACGTCGTGGACGCCTTCGAAGGCGCAGGCCTTCGATGTTGTCGTCCCTGCGGCGACTAGTCCGGAGACCGTCGTCGACGTGACGGCCTCAATAGTTGGCCTCTCAGAGGTACACTTCGTTCAGCACATGGGAGGCATGAACTTCTAAGTAACTGTCAAGAGCATGACTTCCATGACTCTCATCGTCGACGCTGGCTACCTGACCATCGGTGGCGAGCGTATCCCTGTCGTTCCCGTCGGCCCGCAGGTAACTAACGTCGCCTGCCTTTTTTTACCAGCCTTCGTCTCCAACGAGGTACTCGTCCAGGCTTTGTCCCCATACGGCAAGGTATTTACTGTGACCGCTGGCTTCATGAGCGCCAGACGCGGAGTTCTCACAGGCACACGCTTTGTCCGGTGGAAATGCGTCCCACAAATCCCGTCCCCAACTATCTTCGCGTTTCTGGTCATCGAGTCACCTTCGACTACCGCGGTCTGCAACGTGTTTGTCGTCGGTGTGGCTCTGGTGGTCATTATCGAGCACAGTGCACAGCACCATTCTGTGGTCGCGGTGGCGTGCACGGACACAAAAGCGAAGGTTGCGACCGCCCCTGCCAACGTTGTGGAGGTAGCCACCCTACCACCGTCTGCCCTGTGGGTCGTTCATATTGCTACCTGTAGGCTGCCACAAACCATAGTGCGAATGCGCGTGTGCGCCCGACGAAGAAGATGAGGCTCGCGGGCTGCTCGAGCTCGGAGCCAGACTGGCCAGTGCTGCAACCGCTCTTGCAAATATATTTTTCGAATATATTCGCAATACTTTGTCTCGTTACTCACGTAACATATTTGGTGGAGGTGGAACGATCCCCGTCCTCACCACGCAGCTCCGCAGTGGCCGCATCCTCCAGCTTCCCGCCATGGCTTCCAGTGACAACGCGTCCGCTTCATCATCTGCGGCTTCTCCGACAACCTTTGTCGCCGTCCAAACACCACGTGATCCCGGGACATTTTCTGCGCAACCTGGCCTCGACGTCGACAAATGGCTTCGCCTTTATGAACGGGTCAGTCAAACTCACCGTTGGGACCCTACCATGATGCTCGCTAATGTTCTCTTCTACTTGGACGGAACCCCGCGTGTCTGGTACGAGACAAATGAGTCCGAACTCACCAGCTGGGACACGTTCAAGGAGAAGCTACGTGACATCTTTGGGGACCCGACCGGTCGCCACGCAGCTGCACGACAGGAGCTGGCTACCCGTGTCCAGTCGCCAACTGAATCGTATGTGTCATACATCCAAGAAGTTCTCGCTCTTTGCCGAAAAGTGGACGAGGCGATGTCTGAGGCTGAAAAGGTTGGACACGTTTTGAAGGGGATCGCGGACGACGCCTTCAATTTGCTGGTGTACACTAACGTCTCGACCATCGACCGTGTAATTCAGGAATGCCGCCGTTTCGAAACAGCAAAAAGCCGTCGGGTGCGCCCTCCTTTTTCTCGGTTGCCAAACACGGCGGCTACGTCCACCTGCTCCGATTCTACCGTCACACCGCCCTTTGAGCAGAGTGTAACGCGTATCGTTCGACGGGAACTTGAAGCAGCAAGTCCAGCGCCGCTTCAGCCCACTTCTTTCGAACATACGATACCGACAACCCCCGCGATCTCCGTTATTCAGGCGGTCGTACGACAAGAATTCGCCAACCGCGGGTTCCCTGATGCTTGCCCCATCTCTTGCCCCTCCTCCAGACCAATTCCCATTAATGCACCTCGACGTGACCCATTTGTTGCTCCACGATCTCGCAACCCGGCGGAATGGCGAACTCCTGACGACAAACCGATCTGCTTCCGGTGCCACCGCGTAGGACATGTCTCCCGCTACTGCCGTGCCTCCTGGACGCCGCCACATAGGAGCCAGTTTTTCGCACCTTATAGCCCATATGAAGATCTTCGCCGGTATTCGTCCAGCCGTACCGCCCCTGCTTTCGACACGTCTAACAGCCGCCTTCCTGCTCGTTCTCCGTCCCCTCAACGCCGTCGTTCCCCGTCGCCCCAGCCACGCCGCCATCACTCGCCGCCTAACTTTTCATCGTACCCGACGGAAAACTAGACAGTGCAGCCCCTGGAGGTAGTGCTGCATCATCCCTGTCTGAACCAAACCCTCCATTGACGCTTCATACGAACAAAAATCTTGTCGATGTACACGTGGACGGTATTTCTCTGTCGGCACTAGTCGATACTGGCGCTCATGTGTCCATAATCAGCGTTCATCTTTGTCGCCGCTTAAGAAAAGTACTCACGCCCCCTGCTACCGAAGCTGTACGTGTGGCCGATGGCGGCACTGTTCCTGTCATTGGCATGTGTACGGCTCGCATACGCATCGCCGACCGTTACATCCCTGTTCTATTCACGGTGCTCCAGAACTGTCCTCATGACCTCATCTTAGGGATGGACTTCCTGTCGACCCATTCTGCTCTGATCGACTGTTCCGCTGGTACTCTTTGCTTAGACCTTCCTCTTCAGCCGGATATTCACCCTGAACCTCAACACGGCCTTTCTGCCACAAACTTCCTCCGCTTACCGCCTAAAGCCCTCACATTCACCGAATTCGCCACGACCTCACCCGTATTGGATGGGAACTACATCGTCACGCCGATTCCTGATGTCCTACTGGCACGTGACGTCACCGTCCCTCACTGCATCGTAACTGTAGCCTCCAACCGGACCCGTCTACCCGTCATAAATTTCGGCTTCACAAAGCAAGTCCTCCCTGAAGGCATCCTAATTGCCACGTTGCGGTCCTTAGCCGATGATCACGTCACCACTTTCGCAGCCGACGCATGCCCCAATTTTCCTTGTCGCCCACTCGATGCCACATGCCTCGACATGTCAATACGTCCCATGATCGACCCTGACCTTCCCCCAGCGCAATCAGCCGCTCTCGCACGCCTTCTAGCTTCCTACCGTGACATCTTCGACCTTGACGACCGCCCACTCGGCCAAACTTCTCTTGTAAAGCACCGCATCAACACCGGTGATGCTGCTCCCATTCACCGTCGACCGTATCGCGTGTCCGCGTCGGAGCGCCAGATTATTCAAGCTGAAGTGAATAAGATGTTAACTAAAGGCATTATTGAGCCCTCATCAAGCCCATGGGCGTCACCCGTCGTCCTGGTTAAAAAGAAGGACAACACATGGCGTTTTTGCATCGATTACCGGCATCTAAATCGAATCACCAAAAAGGACGTGTATCCTTTACCACGTATTGATGACGCCCTCGATTGTCTCCACGGCGCACGCTACTTTTCATCCATCGACCTTCGTTCTGGTTATTGGCAGATTGCCGTAGACGAGAAAGACCAAGAAAAGACCGCCTTCATCACTCCAGATGGCCTATACCAATTCAAGGTTATGCCCTTCGGCCTATGCAATGCCCCCGCCACGTTCGAACGTATGATGGACTCTCTGCTACACGGGTTCAAATGGTCAACATGCCTGTGTTACCTAGACGACGTCCTCGTATTTGCACCTACGTTTGAGACCCACCTTGAGCGTCTGTCGGCCATTCTCGACGTCTTCCGCAAAGCTGGCCTCCAGTTGAACTCCTCGAAGTGTCACTTCGGCCGCCGACAGATTACCGTGCTGGGCCACCTTGTCGATGCTTCTGGTGTGAGACCGGACCCTGAGAAAATTCGTGCCGTCACGAATTTCCCAGTACCCCAATCCGCCAAAGATGTCCGGAGCTTTGTGGGACTTTGCTCCTACTTTAGGCGGTTCGTGAAAGATTTTGCGGCAATCGCCCAACCACTTACCGATCTTTTGAAGAAAGGCGTTCCATTTTCGTGGGGGTCCACTCAAGCTGCCGCCTTCTCTCACCTCATAACACTTTTGACGACGCCCCCTATCCTCGCCCACTTTGACCCATCTGCCCGAACTGAGGTCCGAACTGATGCCAGTGGTCACGGTATCGGAGCCGTTCTCGCCCAATGCCAACAGGGACACGACCGCGTTATCGCGTATGCTAGCCGCCTCCTTACACCTGCAGAGCGTAACTATTCGATCACAGAGCGAGAATGCCTTGCTCTTGTCTGGGCGGTCTCAAAATTCCGTCCATATTTATATGGCACTCACTTTTCCGTCGTCACCGACCACCACGCGCTCTGCTGGCTTTCATCCTTAAGAGATCCTACAGGTCGACTTGGTCGCTGGGCTCTGCGACTGCAAGAATACACCTTTTCTGTGATATACAAGTCTGGACGCCTGCACCAGGACGCCGATTGCCTTTCTCGCTATCCAGTTGACCCATCGGCCACCATACCTGACAACGACGCCTGCGTGTGCTCCGTTTCTCAACTGAACCACATAGCCGACGAGCAACGCCGTGATGCAGCCCTACGAGCTATCATTGAGCGCCTCGACTCCTCCCCATCGAACCGATCCTATCGCTCGTTCGTACTCCAGAATGGCACATTATACCGGCATAACTTCCATCCAGACGGCCCATCTCTGCTGCTTGCCATACCCAAACACCTCCGCTTGGCTGTACTCCACGAACTTCATGACGTTCCTACTGCCGGTCACCTGGGTGTGTCCCGCACATACGACCGGATTCGCCGTCGCTTCTATTGGCCAGGTCTGGCACGGTCCGTCAGAAGATACGTCGCGGCGTGTGAGGAATGTCAGCGCCGCAAAACACCATCGACGCTTCCGGCTGGGCGCCTTCAACCACTCGATATTTCTACTGAACCTTTCTTTCGCGTCGGCTTGGACTTACTCGGCCCTTTTCCTCTGTCTTCTGCTGGCAACAGGTGGATAGCTGTGGCCACAGACTACGCCACACGCTACGCAATCACACGCGCCCTTCCAACAAGTTGCGCCACTGACGTCGCCGATTTTCTTCTACACGACGTGATCTTGCAACATGGTGCTCCACGCCAGCTGCTCACGGACCGAGGCCGCACATTTCTATCGAAAGTCATAGCGGACATTCTACGCTCTTGTGCAACACGCCACAAGCTCACTACGTCGTACCATCCGCAAACAAATGGCCTCACAGAACGCCTGAACCGAACCCTAACTGACATGCTTGCAAAGTACGTTTCCTCAGATCACTCTGACTGGGACATCGCTTTACCATACGTGACATTTGCCTACAATTCTTCGCGCCACGACACGGCTGGTTACTCCCCTTTTTTCTTGCTGTTCGGCCGCGAACCCACATTACCCCTCGATACGACGATTCCGTTACCAGCAGCTCCAACTTCACAATATGCTCTGGACGCCATCAGCCGGGCCGCCCACGCACGCGAAACCGCTCGTGCTCGCCTTCTGACCTCCCAAGCAAACCAACGGCGTCGGTACGACCAACGACACCGCGATGTGCACTTTTCGCCCGGTTCGTTGGTTCTGCTGTGGTCTCCGACCAGGCACGTTGGCCTGTCTGACAAGCTGCTCTCTCGGTACACAGGGCCCTACAGAGTGCTTCGTGAGGTGACTCCCGTCACTTATGAAATCACTCCTGCTGCCTCGCCGTCTTCATCCACCCCTAGGGCCAGCGACATCGTACACGTCGCACGCCTGAAGCAGTACCACTCGCCCAATGATCTTGACATCTAGATGCGCCGAGACGGCGCCTTTGCCGACGGGGGTTATATGCTACCTGTAGGCTGCCACAAACCATAGTGCGAATGCGCGTGTGCGCCCGACGAAGAAGATGAGGCTCGCGGGCTGCTCGAGCTCGGAGCCAGACTGGCCAGTGCTGCAACCGCTCTTGCAAATATATTTTTCGAATATATTCGCAATACTTTGTCTCGTTACTCACGTAACAATATTCTGATGCTACAGCGGGGACCTTTCCTGCCCTACCATCCGTGTCACCAACGGCAACAGATGAACGAGAACCCGGAGCTGTACTCGAAGAACGCCAGAATCAGATTCTGAGAGCTCCATTAAACGATGAAGAAGTGTGAAGCTTGGCTAACCCGAGCTCGCCACGTCTGCCAATCTCAGCGATAGAAACAGCCACCACGATTGACCTCGCGTCTGCCCCAGGCAAACATGTCATACCATGTTCGACGTCGGCGCAAGCCGAGAAAGAGACGCTGGTAGGCACCGAGGCACCGGACTCATCGTTAAACCTAGCAGCTGAGTGCCCAGAAGACGCCGACATTGTGAGATCTACGGGCACTGGTGTCTCGCCAGGAGCAGAATTGAAACCGAATGAGCAAAGCCCATTGGATCATTCCGAAAGCCAGGCTCGTGACTTTCTTGAAGAAGTAGCAAGACGCCATGGGAGTTCCTTACTGACGCGTCTCGACAAGCAATCCGTGATCAAGGTCGTTGGAGGCGGCGACAACGTTAACGCTGCAGCCCTACCACCATCTGATTCGTCAGACAGCAGCTTCAGCCTCGAAGTCGACAGTAGTATCGGACTCCCTTCTAGCCTAGACGAATGTGACTTTCCCTTTTCATCTCACTTTCCCTTTTCATCATCAGTGAGGCCTTAGCGTCTTGACATCCGCATTCTGCACGACGCGCGTACGCGCTCCAGTTTATATAGAATCTTGTGCGCCTCTCTTTTGGGATGTGGTCCGGAGGTGTGGGACGCGCTCAAGACACAGTGGCGTTTACACTGCTCAGTAGCAAGGCGAGCCCTTAGACGCCGTACGTCCGAAGAACTAGCGGACACTGCCACAAAGCTGCGTATTGCTCTTCGGGTTGATCGACTAACTCCCTTGATGCGCGCATGGCAGTGAGATTTAAGGGGTCGTTTTCAACGCCTCATTGCAGCTTCGTCATTGACGGCGGCTGCTTGGTGTTGCAGACGTAATCCTTGTGCTCACCCTGAGGCTCTACGCTTTGCGAAAAGCTCGCTTCTCAACTCGTCGAGTCGACTAGGAACTCCGACTGTCAGATTCTTACACACTGCGTTGCCGCCGACACGTGATCAATCAGTTTTCCTAGCTCACTTTGCCAACATGGCTCGTACGACAATGTCATCACATCGCGGTACCACCGAGACAGCCACAATGTTAAGTAGGCTCCCTCAAATTTCATCTGAAGTAGCTGAACAACTGTGCACAAGTTCGTCAGCTGACGAAGTGAAAGAGGCACTGTCTTCCATGAAGCGTGGCTCGGCCCCCAGGCCGGATGGGTTGCCTGTTGAGTTTTATTTAACGTTTTGGGACGACATTGGTGCTCTTTTCACCTCTGTTATTTGCCGCTGTTTCAAGAACTTTGATTTTCCTGATAGCTTTCGCGATGGTCGAATTGTTTTAATACCTTAACATGACCCATCGTCAGTTCGCCCAGAGAAGTGGCGACCAGTAACGCTCCTCAACGTTGGTTATAAAACTTTTGCGGCAGTTATCACTTGGCGTTTGAGAAGCCTGATGCCCTCCTTAATAGGTCATCATCAGGCATGCTCTATTCCTGGAAGAGAAATCCACAGTCTCTCCTTTGTTACGCGCGATATAGTTGCGTACACGTTAACAAAATCAGCTCGCGGACTCTTGGTTTCACTTGACCAGGAAAAGGCATTCGATCGCCTGGAACATAGCTTTATATTTAGCGTAATGGCAGCATTTGGCTTCTCACAAAACTTCGTTGAGCTTCTCAGAAACGCATACCGAAATATACGCAGCACGTTGTTTCTTGATGGTTTAGAGAGTGCGCCATTTCCGGTTACCCGTGGTGTTCGCCAGGGGTGTCCTTTATCCCCTGCACTTTTTGTACTCAGCCTCAAACCATTCCTTCAATCGCTAATCACTGATCCTTACGTTAGAGGCCTTCTTCTTCCAGGTAGTGGTACCGTGACGGTGAAAGCATTTGCTCATGACATCACGTAGTATTTGAAGAATGAAGACAGTTTATGCCGTAGCCTACGACTTTTTGCTACGTATGGCACGATTTCAGGTGCTGCATTAAATTTTTGAAAATGTCGATATTTATTTATTGGTTGCCCAGACGCCTGCCTAAGTCCCTTTTTTGGTCTTCAAAAAAGTGACTCCATTCGCATTTTGGGGCTTGATTATACTTGCTACGGCATATCAGCCTCCTTGTGGAATTCAGTAGTCGAAGATGTAAAACGACACGTCCGGGAAGCACAAGAGTATGATTTACCGATGCTCGATAGAAGGTATTTAGCACAGACCGTGTTTTGCGGCCGTGCATGGTACATCTCTCATGTCGTACAGCCCCCATTACGAATCACTAGGTCGTTGCAATCCCTCATTGGCTCTTTTTTCTGGTCGGGTGGAACAGAGCTGGTTTGCCGAGCAGCTCTATGGGCAACCGAAAAACTGCGATGGATTCGCATTCCCATCCGTTTCTGTTCGCTGCCGGCTGCTTTCCCCACGATTCTTACTTAGGTTGTTGCATGGTGATTAGTGCCCCACGCGTGATCTTGCCTGCTATTTCTTAGGCACCAAGTTACGCTATTTACTACCAGATTCACGGCTTAATTCAGCACCGCAAACACTTAACGTGCCTGCATTTTACTCAACAGCAGTAGCATTTTATCGACACGCGCAGCAGGTTTGTCCCGATGTGGACATTCTTGAAAGCCGCATTGTGGATACAACGGCGGCTCTTCTGCTTTCTCTGGTTCCTCCAGCCCGTCTAGCACGATCAAGACATGTCTCGTGGAGCGCGATAACGGCATCGTTTTTGCCTGGTCACCTATGTGACTTTATGTGGCGTCTTGAATGGAGAGTACTCCCAACACGGGACAGACTGGAGAGGTGGGGCATGGTCCCATCTTCCACTTGTCCTAACTGCCCGTTAAAGGAGTCTAACCAGCAAATGCTGAAGCAATGTCTCATTGCAAAGGTGTTTTGGAAGTCAGTTAACACTAGTTTTTGTGGCCTAGGTGTTAATCGCTTTGTAACATCTGGTCACTGCTCGCGTAGTCGCTTTGCACGCCTTCTAATATCTGCGGCAGCTTTTTGTTTATGGCGTAATAGGAGCGAAGCTGTTGCGGCAGGTCATCGTCGTCGTGCTCTTTTTCCGATTCTGGAACGCCTCTACTCTGAACTCTTATCGTTTCTGTCGGAGGAATTGTTCTTCCTTGGGGAGGAAGAATTTCTGCGACAATGGTCGTGCCGCTTTCTGTCCGTAGTTGACAGACGCGTTCGATTAGTCTTCCACCTGGCCTGGTTCCTATAGCCAGGTCACCTGTCAATGTCTGATTGGTGCATGTAATCAGTATGTGTTTACTATTTTTATGTGTTTGTGTATGTCTCATATGGGTGTGAGCTCTTCTGTATATGCACTTCATTCTAACGTTGTAAGGTATGTAACTTCTATGAATATTGATACCTGTTGTACATATTTTCTAACATCTTCACCAAGTCTTGTAAATTCTGCACAATCATCATGTACATTGTCCATATTGTGATTAGTGCATTTATGTAGTGTATGTATAGTTATTAGTAGAATGAACTATGGACATCCTACGGACTTGGACACTTTTGTTAAAATGTGTAATGTATGTTGTGCTTTGTCCTTTGTTTGTTATTGTGCTTGTTATGCAGACGCTTGTCCCTTAGGTTTGTTGCGTCCCATGAGAGAATAAACTTTTTCTAAACACACTTCCGTTGTGAGGCTTATCCATGGGACGGCTTTCAGCTCTCCCATAGCAGACGACGAAGTACTCTAAATTGCTAACCACTTTTTCTAAACACATACTGCCGTTTTAAAACTCAGTGGCTAAAACAAAAAAAAATCTTGCTTCTCCTCACAAATGATATGTGATATTGTTCAAATTTAGTTCTTTTTGTGTTTCCTTTTCTCTTTGTTTTCTTGAGTGACTAGTGATCTGTGAGAGTATTGCAGTGCTATAAGTTGCATCGCGTCTACGTTCTCTTGTTTGTACGTGCCACTGACGTGATTTTGTTACACCAAACAGTTGTACTTACCTGAAGTGCTGTTACTAGTATGCAATAAACTTTCCTGTTTTGATTGAGGCCAGCTTCATTAGTAACCGCTTTATGCGCTCTCATAGTAGAGTACCGAGTACTGTAAATCATCCAACATTTTTGGTGAATTTATTAATAATAATAATAGCAATAATAATAATAATAATAATAATAATAATAATAATAATAATAATAATAATAATAATAATAATAATAATAATAATAATAATAATAATAATAATAATAATAATAATAATAATAATACTTTATTCTGGCATGTGTACACAACATTTACATTCCACCGAGATGAGGCAAAAGGGAACAGACGAAACTGTTTCCTGACTAGGCCTACATCCCGGCTCGTAAACAAAAAAAAAAGGAGTGAGACATATACTCGTAAAAACAGTTTCGTGAACAAAAAACAAAAAAAAAACTAAAAAACCAAAACAAGGACAGTGGTGAGGAAAGCGAAAAACATCCAGTACAGCACAATTCGTTAGCATCACTGCAGAGAAGTCATGGAATTTGAAGCAATATCGCTATAGAAGTACGAAAACCTAAAAACACCATTTCATGTGTATATGTCCATCAGAATAAAGTTGTGAATAGATTTATAGAATGAAGAGGTGCAATAGTATCCATCATAATTCAGAATTCAAGTGGAGCTAACAATGTGCGTAGCTTAACAATTGAAATGCAGTGAAGTACAACCTGGTGAACAAAAGTATGCATCGCAAGTGGCAAAACATATTGCATCAAGCACTTCATCCTGGATCGAAGAGTAATCTTACTTTCTTTTTAAAATGATATACAGATCTGCTTATCTGTGATAATTCTACTACAGACGGAAAACTGTTACATATATCTACTATTTGATGGTCAAGTGTTTGGGTACCATAATTTGTTCTAGATCGTGCTGAAACAAGTGACGTCCTTCGTAACTTATATTCAATGTGACGAGTGAGGTACATATTGCTGAATGAAGCAAAATCTTGTTTTATACGATTATAAATAAGAACCATCACTTTAAGGTTGTAGCATTGAAGCACAATACGCACTTTAAGTTTGTAGCACTTTAAGTTGGTAGCAGTGAAACACAATACACGAAAAACAGAAAATAAATTGCTATGTCTATGTCTATCTGGCCTTTTAGTTATTAGCTGCAATGCTTTTTGTTGCATGGTAATGAATTTTCTTGTTAAGTCCCGGTTTTCGGACTTTGCATACCGGGACGACTTGACGCTCTCCAAAACTCGAGTACACTACCACTCTAAATTGTCGAAAATTTTTTTTTGTAAACAGAGTTTCAGTTATCACACTCTAAAGCCGAAGCGGAAAGCCTGATTGATGCTTAGGTGGGGCTACAGAAGGAAAAAAAAACTCTTTTTTTTTCTGCTTCCATGTAAAAGAAATGCGCTTAAAGTTAGGAACTAATTCTTTTGATGACGTGTACCTTAGATGAACAAAAAAATTGGGCATCCTTAAGCTTCGCCTTTAAGAGCTGAGCGCGATAGCGATATCTTATCCATAGTGTGTACTTCAACCACTTAGTGCATCATTTTTATTGTATGATTTATACCGGAAAGTTTAAATTGTGGGTTACTACAGTTGATTGATCGATATGTGGGGTTTAACGTCCCAAAACCACGACAATGTAGTCGATAATGTTGAAGGTGGTTTGTGACAGTGAAGCTTTCGCATTTGGCTGCATTCTCAGTGACGAGTAGCATTTTTCGAAACAAGACCAATTATGTGCGTGAAATCTCTTCAAACTTGCTATGCACCCACTATGGTCTTAAGCCTACATTTTGGAATGGGTGGCCGGCTTTAAACCATGGAGTCATTATGATAATCATATAGTCTGACATTCGATAGCAATGTGCACTGGTACCACGCATTAACACTGCGACATTACGTGCTGTATTGTGAAGCCTACATACAGTACATACGTGTTTGTAAGGCATGAACAATATTTTCACTGCCTTTCCCAGCATAGGAAGACATATTGACTGTATTTTCAAGGACACGCGTGGCTGCGTGGTAGAACGTCTGCTTGCCACGCAAAAAGCTTTGGGTTATTCCTCACTCGAACCCGGATCTTTTTTATTAATAATTTTATTTGCATCTTTCCCGATTTTTCGGTCAAGTGCGAGATGGTGATTTTTCGCTCGCCACCAGTGACGCCCATGCCGACATCGATGATGACACAGTAATTTCTTCAAAATGAACTCTTAAACGCTATCACATTGATAAATGTGAATTATTTTGCCAATCCGAGGTCAAACTTGAGCCCCTCTAGCCCAATCGTGGCCACTCATGAGCACTAAAGTGTTAAATATCAGCGGGCTAGAAGCTGAGACTTTAAAGCGACACTAAAGTCAACTATTAAGTCAACGTTGATTGTTGAAATAGCAGTCCAGAAACCTCGTAGCGGTGCTTTTGTACTAAGGAAGGGCATATTTTGAAAAAAAAATCACGTTTTAGTGCTCCGCATTGGGTTAGCGTGCTTCAAATTACCATCCTCAAGAAGCGGACCGACCGGTTCGTCTCCCGTAACTGTTGCCTTGCACAAAGTTGCCCGGCTTTACTACGCTAGTTGCAGCATAACGAAAGCAGTGGGAGCCACACCAGCAAAAACAGCCATTGATCAATTTCTCTCCATTGGCTTCGAAATTGCACACGCTTTTGTTTCAACTGCGCCCCACTAGATAGCACCACCTGTCCCGCGTAACCATTCGAAAACTGAATTTTTGAACTACTCGTGCCATTCCTCATAGTAACGTCCGGTGGGTGTTTTTTCCATGAATCAAACAGAAACGAACAAGCAGCATTTCATTGCGTCTCTTGATGCATGGAAAGTTCTTTATTTAGTGCACTTAGATCGATTACTAGTGATTAATTGTAGGTGGTCCGTCTGATGTCATTGGGATCATTTTGGAAATGTCCAACTGCAGCACTTGTATTCTTGTGCATTTACCTTAATTTCTCGGTAAGTATGGCACTGTTGACAATATTGTCGTTTTAGGTGTTGTCATACAATGAGCTTTCCATTTGACGTAAATTGTTATTTGACCTTAGTGTTCCTTTAAATGCGAATGCATTTCATCGTCGGGGCATGTCAGGTGTCTGTCGGTGTCCACGCATCGACAGGTGCTGTCTCTCCGCCCTCACTCCCTCTCCCATACCAACAGCTGCGGGTGCGCACACTTATCCTTGCCGCTAGCAACCGGGGCAGGGGGTGCGGGAGGAGTAGTGGATTGTGAGTGGAGAAGAAGAGCTCGCTCTGGTGTATGAGGGCACTCGCATCGTTGAAGCCCGGCGGAGCTCCCGTGTTTGTGGATGTGGAGAGAGAGAGTAATAGAGGGTAGGTTTAGTGCTTCGCCGCTCGCTCTCTCTCCTCCCTGTGCCCCACAGTTCTGTGCGCTCGCTCTTACAAATATAATATATATATATATATATATATATATATATATATATATATATATATATATATATATATATATATATATATATATAAGGAGTCAAGCGCGCGCCTCACTTCCGACCGTTCGCTAGCTGATGAGTGTGTAAATAAATGGTTACTGTACAGATCCTCGTTTCATCATTAATTTACGCCATTAAGATTACTACACCATGTACTCTCTGAGCAAGAAACGCGTTCGCATTTCCTCACGATTACCTTGGGGGAGATGGGGGCGCTTTTGTTTTGTTACAATGCTACTACTTATTGTCGGCACACAAAACCGGAAGCCGTCAGCGACCTGTACGTAAACAGCAAAAATGTCTCTAGCGTGGCCGAACCTTTATGTCATCTCAAATACACTAACTGGGTTCGCGTAACGTTATGGTCACATATGATTTAATCAAACTTTTCAGAGTATTGAGAATAATAAAAAATTATAGGTCCTTTATTTTTCGCCAAGACGATGACGATGATAGGACAAAAGGCCAAGAAGCAGCTTGAATAGCTGCCCCCCACCCCATAAGTACACTGTCGCGAATATACAGCGGTGCACGTCAATTAACAGCCTTACTAACAGGGTTAATAGACAGAAAGTGATAAAATAGATGAATAATAGAGAATCAGGGTAATAAGCAACAATGTAAAGCAATTTCACTGGAAGTATATATTAATAAGACCATATTTCAACAAGGTAAAGCGCAAAATTAAACCCGTATTTTGGATAATATGGGGTTTACCAGAGGTAAACTCCTAATAACGTCGATTTTTTTCCCTTATAAGAAACTCCGGAAAACACCGTCCTAGTTTCGAGAAGAATAACTTCGAGAACACAGCGCCCTAGTTGTGCCATATCTCCGTTTACGTCAGAAACCTCAACAAAATACTTCAAAGAAAGGCGTAAATGCTAGGGCGTGCGTCCTCCGTTCCGACAGCGTGCACGCGAGGTATTTTGCAATAGGTAATCAACGCTCGAAGCCCCTCGTATGCCTTCCGTCGCGGGGTAGAGCAACCCACTTTCGAATTCTGGTAATCATTTAGTATTGCTACATTTTTGCATGCCAGTCTCGAATTTCACGGCTTCCGACCGTTGTTTCACGCTCCTTGAATCGTACTCGTAATGTTGCAAAATAATTAATTACATGAGCGTGGAATGCGTACTAACTGAAGATCAAAATAGAGAGAAGTGATACTGAAAAGTGACACTCATACAATGTATAACCTATACGTCCTTAAAACACACGCTTTCCTGCCATGTTTACTTTCTACAGTTTTTTGTGCACCTTCCGTGAATTCCACAAACCGCCTAACTCAGGACGGAAGGGAGAGGGGAACGAAGGAGGAAGGCAGGGAGGTTAACCAAGCTAGACTCATTTGCTTACCCTACACGTGGGGAGGGAGAGAGAGGGAATAATACAAGAAAGAACTAGAGAAAGGAAGAAAAAGAGATGAACAGTCATGAAAACGGACACAATCCAAGCTCGCGCTGGTAGTTCGTGGACGCTCCTTTAGTCCGGTTGCCTTCAAGTAGCTCAGGAGGGTTTTAGTGGCCTTGTAAAGTCCAAATCCGTGATCCGAGGTCCCAAAATCTTCTTTTCGGACCGCGGTCTTGCATCAATTGATTGATATGTGGGGTTTAACGGCCCAAATCTACCATATGATTATGAGAGACGCCGTAATGGAGGGCTCCGGAAATTTCAACCCGCTGGGGTTCTTTAACGTGTGCCCAAATCTGAGCACACGGGCGTACAACATTTGTGCCTCCATCGGAAATGCAGCCGCCGCAGCTGGGATTTGATCCCACGACCTGCGGGTACGCAGCCGAGTACCTTAGCCACTAGACTACCACGGCGCGGTGGTCTTGCATCAAGATGATTGAACTTGGCTCTGCTATGGAGTCGTTAAAAAACATGACAAATAAATGGCGGATGAGGTGAATGTTCGTTTCGTGTCGACCCGCCACAATGGTCTGGTGAATGTGGTGTTGACCCGAAGGATGCGGAATCGAGTCACGGCTTCGGTGGGCGAATTTACAAGGAAGTGGAATGCTTAGATTACGGCGCACGTTAAAGAACCCTTTGGTCGAAATTTCTGTAGCGATCCATCATGACACCTCTCATAATCGTATTGTGGTTTTGAGACTAAACCAATTATCATTATAGTTACGTGTGAAGTCGCACAGGGCATTGAGGGTGCACATGTTGGACCGGGGACGTGCCTAAACAATGCAGTGCGGCTGTGGTTAGACTCAAAGGAAAGTCTGTGAATAGGCATAATATAAAGGAGACATTTCACGAGTTGGATGCGTCAGAATAAAGGACGTGTGCGCGTTATATTGTCAGTGGTTGTAAAACGTGAACCAGCGGCAGCAATGGTCATATAGATTAAGGTGATCGCTTGAATAGCACAGCGGTTTCTCCCGAGTGGTGGCATCGAAGACTCCGCGAGGGCATTGACACGGGCGTTGCTATCACGCGATTGATTGTCGTTTATGTATTCATTCGCGCTTCTGTTCTTGTCACGCCGAGCGAGCATCTGTTCGCCGATGCGGAGCCTGGAGAAGACTGCTCAACTTTTGAAGCGAGGAGAGTCGTGGGCGTGCACGTGCGTCCAGTACACAGCGCGTGCAGCACGCCTTTGTGTCAACGCGATTGACAGTAGCCGCACGCCGCTTGCCGTTCACTTGACTTGCTCGGCATGGGCGCAGCTCTACTCGGACAGATCCAGCTTGTGTGACAGCTCGTTCGATAGGACGTCGACGATGCGACAACGTGATGGTGACAACCCCCGCACGGCGAAGCCGGTTTGACGTTTGCGGACGAACCGGTAGTGATCCGCTCTTGACTTCCAAACAAGATTGAGGTCGTATTAGAGGGCAGCCTGTGGCAGGGCGGTAGCGGGCATCTTGTTTCGAGCTGTATTGTCTGATCATAAAAAGAAGAAAATTCTTGCACACCAGGACGAAAGGAAGAAAACAGTGATGATGATGATGATTATGATGATGATGATAATGATGATATGTGGGGTTTAACGTCCCAAAACCACGATATGATTATGAGAGACGCTGTAGTGGAGGGCTCCGGAAATTTTGACCACCTGGGGTTCTTTAACGTGCACCCAAATCTGAGCACACGGGCCTACAACATTTCCGCCTCCATCGGAAATGCAGCCGCCGCAGCAAGGAAGAAAACAGGACAACCTAAACACCAATTACGATCCATAGCTGAGCTTCCTGTTGTTCCGTATATCGTTTGCGCTTTCGAAACCAAGCTATAGCTACCTGAGGGAAAGAGGGCCAATCGAGATTCACAGTCGTACATTCACTCTTAAATTTATCTGGGGATGATAAAAAGTTTGAAAATTTATGTGGAGATTCTGTGGGAGCGTGTTTCCATGAAAAGTGTTGCGCATACGTCCAAGAGCATCGTTGTTCCGTATTCGTGACATCCTTGACTGTGGCTTTTGCGCAGCCATGCGTTGGCCAGATGACGTAAGTTGTGAAGTGTGAACATTAACGGAGGCAGCACCAACACCAGCACATCGGGCGATGCGCATGCTACTATTTTTTTCCTGCTTATAAGAAACCAAGTGACGCATTTAGCACAACCAGACTCAGCATATAATTAACCCCATTGGCTATGCCTCACGAGTGCTCTGTCTTTTTCCGTCTCGTGCACTCAATTTCGACTATCCACAAAATACTACTCATGTTTGCACTCGAAAGTATTGGCAATTGGACAAGAATCTATCACGTAAAGCCGACCCCTATCGATCGAGTCACGAAAGGCCAGTGTGTTCGTTATTTTAACGCAAAGGACCATTGCGTTCCCGAGATTATGCGTCGTGGAGCAAATATCTCCGATCGTGCATTTTGTTGCGCACAAAAGTGCAGGGTGTTTACTTGTGGTGGGAAGCAACAATGGAGTACGGTACACACACAAAAAAAGAAAGAAAAACACCTTTTCATAGGTCGAAGCTTGGGCGTTATGCAGTCGCACGCGATCTCATGATGGAGCGCCCTTCGATTGTGAGCAATAGCTATCCTCGATCTCTTTCTGTCCGTCTCCTTTAGCTGTCAGCTTCTCCTTCGGTTGCCGCCCTTTTTGGGCCTGGTATTGTGGGGTTCGCGTTCATTATTTAGACCGTTTTTTTTTCTGAAAGCTTTTTGCACAATCGACACGGGCCCACGCCTTTACGAAACATGAAAACATTTCCAGCTAACACTCTTTAGCGATGATGGACATTTAGCTTACAAGTGTTTGATGGCCTGATTGGTCGATAGTTTTAATAAAATTCTTGTGTGATTCCCTCTTAAGCGTTTTGTTCTATTCTGCAGGTGGCTTTTCTGGCGTGCGCACTGGTTGCTTCAACCCGAGCCGGCTACGATGACCAAGAGGTGAGAACTTTCTCCTCATTCTGATCTCACCGACGTCATGCTTATCTCACGTTTTTATTAAGGTTTTGTATTGTCCACGCGTGTCATAAGGGCTCAAAAATTGTAACATGATAAAAGATAAGTGGAAGATTGCTTTTCGAATGTATGCTTGCTTTGTTTATTAGGCACACTGAATGAACAAAGCGGATAAAGAACACGCGAGATAGAGATCGCGTTGGCTTGTTGATCCGGGCCTTATTATCACAATGAAGATGAAAACACAAGCAGTTAAGCAAAGAGAGAAGACTCACGACATATAGCCGAGGTAGTGCATATCCAAAAGTTGAGATTTTATTTTGTACACAAAGTACGGTTAGAACTGGATGATATGCTTGTTTTGCTTTTCATTTTAGTGCTATGTTCGTTAACGACGTCAGAAAGTCTGGAGATTCTTGCAGGAAGAATATAACTATATTGAAATTAAGCTTCGTTTGATTTTATAATGACGTGTATTTCTGAGGTTCGTCGCTGATTTAGTGTATCAGTTATTAAGTGAATTATGTTGCGCTTTCGAAATGGTCCCTTCTATACTGTAATCTATTTCAAGATGCTATTCTCCATGAAAAATAATGTGAAGCTAACGTGCTTTACTCAAGGCGCTTTTCGCTGAGACTTATCTGTGTAAATTACTAGTTTGTTCGAAAGTCATTCTATCGAAGTGCGGTTCCTGCATATGCCAGATAGCCTGACAGAAAGAATTGAAGTGAAATGACATTTGTGGCCTTCTCAAACGTCAATGCACATGATTTCTGTGCAGAAGTAAAATTTAATGGCTGATGAAAAATATTTTTGCAATTTTCTATCGTCACATTTTGCGATTATGCGATGTCACACTTTAGTTAAAACGAAAATAAGGGACAAATAGAACCAATAAAAAGAATCTGACCATTTTACACTTTGTTGGCAGAGTGAGTGCTACACTTAGGGGATCCTGCGTTTCATCGACTTCACTCACATGAATCAGAGACACAACTAATTCATAAGCTGTCTAATTCGAGTTTTTGAACAGTCAGCAAAACTCGAGCAAATTACGTCATCACCTGAAACAATAAAACGATTGTAAACGAACGTAAGAGAAAGTAACAAGTTGTGGTATTGACTGTGTCGCTGTAACATGGCATCGAGACATAGTGCAGTAAGACGGTAAGTTGGGCTAGTTGGTTGGGATCTATTGTGAACTTGTTTACAGCGCAACACTAGAAAAACAGGACAGAGAAGGAGCAAAACAGAAAGAAAAAACGGCGCTATCTTTTCTTTCTCTTTTGCTCTTTCACTGTCCTGTGTTTCTGGAGTGGCGCTGAAAACAAGTGCAGCGTGGCATCGAATCGAAGTCTTGGTTTTAGTTAACCGCGCCACACCTGGATTAGCTCTCCTATGGTACTGTGCGACTTTGGTAAGTAATCATCTTATTAATGTCTTTTTCATGCGCTTCCAATCACCGGCACTTCAAACCAATCGAAGGTGCATGCGTCTTGAATGCCTTGCAGCATGTCTTCGCTGCTTGAACTGAACTTTGAGAACAGGAGGCCAGCAGGGACGGTTATGACATGTTTTTACGTGGTTAGCGGCCGCTGCTAATATTACTGTCCAGCGCTGTCCTTGCATACCACTTTCCTTAGACCTCCGTGCAAGCATTTCTCTGTACCTACAGGGCCCATTGGCCTTAATTCTTTCTGCACGCACGCGTGCAAGCATGTTTGAGTGCCTGTCTGTGTGTGTAAGTTTTTACGACCCAGGCTTACATGATAGGTGTCTTTAACCCATGCGCCGCGTACCTCATTTGGAAACGTGCAGACACCCAAGCTCGCATACTCGCCTAACGAGCCCCAAACACAATGGGTGCCCTTTCAAGATTTAATTGTTACCCATTACGTGGCCCGGTGTATAGCACCCCGCTGGGTGGTTGTCCCTTGTCCTGCGGGCTTTTCCAGCGTGTCTCCCCGGTGGCGTGTTCTTGAAACACAGAAAGACCTTGCCTCGAGCGTATCGGCTGGGTCATCGCGTACAGTAAAGCTCTCTGTCCAATGCGCAGGCAGGGCTAACAAGCCCGTTTCAGAAAACTGATTGCATCGATTAATTCTCACGCTGCGCGCTCGAATCAGGCCAGCGAGTGGAAACAGTGCATACGAGCAATTGCTGGCCAGTTCCACGGTACGATTCCTTGCCTTTTCCGTTTGTTGTGTTGCTTTTTCTCCCCCCTTCTGATCGACATACGTGGTGCGGCGAACGTAATCAGCAAAGGCAAAGGCGTCGCTTTGAGCTTTTTTTCTTTCTTTTCTAACGTAGATATGCGCGCTCATTTCAAAGCCCCGAAACACACTGCAACCAGCACGTAGGCAAAGCCGAAGAAATCCGGGTCTGCAAAAAAAGAAATGGTTGCATTTTTTTTTATTTTTTTTCACACTTAAGAATGTCGACGACAAAAAGTAAATTTTATGGGTCTCGCCTTCAACGGAGTCTGGGCTTTGCGCCAATCGCGTATTTTTTAACTTCATCTGAGATATGCAATAGGCTGCTTTTGACATGGTCACTGAGTTGAGACAGCCGGAGTAGACGCTGTATTGATAATATCGCTGCTCGCATACCACGCTGTTTGGTATCGCAAGTGGTTTTGAGACAACAAAGTGGACGAAAATGGTGTTGGTTTTGATGGTGAGATAAGAACACTTGCTAGACGGGGGTCCTGTTCATGGTTACCGTGGCGCAACACTTACCGGAACCGGATAGTAATCTGATATACCTGTTGCCTATCAGACTTGGCTCGAACATTGCGCTAACAGACAGACTGGGCTGCTTAAACGGTGGTGGGAGAAAATTTTAACACGGACAAGTAAGGTCTTCGAGCTCTTTCTCTCAATGTGAATGTTTTCAGAGGCGCACAGCGCCCGATTTGGACTTTTGCTAAATTACACGCAAACTATTATATATATAAAGGAAAGAATTTTTGTCAAACTCATGTGCCCTGCAGTCTCCTACTCTATAATTAACAGTCTAGTTAACCTTTACTAGCTCCTCAGTTGAAGGAAAAGAATAGGGAGAAAAGAAAAAGGGAAGGTATATTATCGGAAGCGTTGCACAGATGTGTTGTTATAGTGTTATAAGAAAAAGTTTAGACGCCTAAAACGCCACAAGAAGAATAAAGAAGCACTATATATAAAAACCTATTTTCTTTGCTTATTCATTCTTTTCGTGGTGTTTGAGGCGCGTAGAATTTTCCCTCATAATGATGTACCAACTATAGTACAGCAACAAGTACTTCCGTGTTATTATGGGCAGGCATCTTAGGATAGCCGACACTGAAAATCGGCAAGGGGAAATTACAACACGGTAATAAACAAATCCGCATCGTATCTTTCGACAGTCATTGTGTTTCTCCGGGAAATATCTTTACTGATTTTCGTGCTTAACACGCATAGATTTTATCACCAGCTGACGTGCCGTGAATTTGTCTCCGAGAAGAAAAAGCAAACGTAACCACCGTCGCTAGCACAAATCACCGCCCCGTGCGCCACCATAAAGAAAGCCCTAGAATCTGCCAAACAGTATAATCCCGCTCATGTCTCCTTCCCCGGCTTTGCGTGCGATTCTCGAACCTTACAGTGCACTGCTCCTGGTTCTCGCCTCCTTTTCCTCCGAGCGAATCGGGCAGGTGGCGGGTTTCGCAGGTATGCATTCGAAACGGACATGCGTCCCCGCCAGTCTACGCATTCACAGAACCACGCCCAAGCGTTCCACAGCGCCGCACGAGAGAGACAAGAGAACGAAATAGGCAAGCGGAAAGCGTGCGCTTTGGACACGGCAGACGGCCGTACACTGCATGGGCGCGCTAATATATGAATCTACCGCGCGAAGGTCTCGCTGGACGTACTGGTATCCGTATCGAGTGGTATGTGCATGCGATTTAGAGTTCGGGTGCAGCCGCGTGTTTTGGCAAGCGTTTCTCACTCTCTGCCGCGCTGCGTTGCTCCGCCGGGTGAGCGCGTAATTATTGCGAAGTTTTGTTTTTCCCCACCCTTTGCAGATGGCGCTGACAATCTAATGAGGGCTCCGCTCTCGGGAGAAACGTTGAGGAGGGAGGGAAATATGCGAGAATAGATTGACGACGCGTACGAAGATGACGGGCGCGGGGACACCGCCGTGTGCTGGGGGTGTGCATGTCCCGCGAAATAGAACGCGCTGCGTTCACGGCACGCTTAATTTGCCAAGCTCGGCGGCGAGGGTTATTGGAGAAAACGGCTGGCTGGGGACAAAGGAACTGCCAGGCTGTGGACATAATTGTTACAACGATATCCCGAGACAGCGCATTCCTTTCATTTTCATCGCTGTATCTTAAGGTGCAACATATATACTAGACACACGAGTGCGCTTTGCATGTCCTATTTTTATTTATTTGATTTGCATGCACTGATACACAGGACACAGAGAAAAGAGGGAGAGAGCAAGCTGGTTACTTCCACTTGGAGGGGCACAACGCCAGCTTACTCTTTCTGGAGGAGAGAAGAAACAGAGGAAATGAAGATAATGGGGGATACGGGGGAAAGAAGAGTGTGAAGTAAAAAAAAATAACAAAGACTAAGACAAAGATAAGAAAAAAATTGAAACATCCGGCTACAAATGGGTGGCCAGCTTCGTTCGGTCCATAAAAATAAGTAAATCTCGATGGGAGAACTTCGGGTATCCAAAATTAGTTCACAGTTTTGCACTAAATTGAGTGATATGTCATCATAACGTCGTCTTGGCACGTAACACCGCAAAACTAAGAAGAAAGCGACTTGATCGAAGTGGTAGTTCCTAGCTGTAAACAAAGTTATGGAAAAATTCACCTACCATAAGTATGAAAAATTGAAGGCAGATTTGCACTATAGCAATGCCAAGTGTGAAGGAATTGAAGAGCTACGAAGCCTTCTCTCTTTCTCTTCATTTTTTTTCTTTTTCACTCTATTACAGCGAAAGCTGTTATGAGATCAGAACACGGGTAGCGCGGCGCCGTAGTTGTCCGCCGCCAGTGTCTGTAACCCAGTGTCGAAAGAAAAAAAAACGCAGTACATAAGAAAACACCAATCACACGATGGGATTCTAACCCGGGTCCACTACGTTCGAGTCCAGTATTCTACCATTGAGCCGCGCTGGCTGGTGCTTCGAACTTGTTTCTAAACTGGCCTTAGGAGGCTTGATTTTGGGAAAGGAATTGCGTTAATATGATTAATAAAGCGTTTTAGAACATCAAAAGAACAGCCAGGCGTCACACATTGCGAATAGCGTAACGAGTGGGTAGTTCAAGGGTGCAACTCGTTAGAATGATTTGTTCTTGACCACCTATGAATTGTGGCGCATACTGATGCTGATTACCTCAGATGGATGGCGCTCTCCCACAGAAGGGGATGGGCCAAGAACCGGGCGGCAGGATACTTAAATGAAACTAAAATGAAAATAAAGCCCAACTTCACGCATAACCGTACTCATAGTCGTCCACCACTGCATAAAAAATTGCACAAAGTTCCTAACAAGTGTATAGCGGGTATCACGCTTGTCCAAAGAATGACGAATGCTAGCGTAGTGAATGCGGGCCTACTACACCAAAAATTATGATTATTCATGGCGTATGGGTACCCAGCAGTGTGATTGCAGCAGTTCTCCAATTAGCGTTTTGAATAGGCCCTGCAGAGGCCACTCATCTAGCTTTTGCTGTGACTGTGCTGCACGTTCCGAGCAGGTCTGGTGTTCTTCTTTTTTCTTTTTATCTCTCCCATTATCTATTTCTTCCTCTTCTGCTCATTCTATTTTTATTCCTATTTTCCCATTTCTCTCCCTCGCTATTTTGCGCTTGCTTCCCCTTGTTCCCCTCATTTCTATACGTGGCATGGCCTACGTTGTGCTAGCGCACCAGTTGCCCTCTGGCAGCTGATGATAAGTGGTCATCATCAAGGCACTTAAAGACACTTGCACTATACGCTATTACGTTGCGTGTCGGCATGTCGACATTCCATGCGCAGATCGGTTCGGTGCTGCGTAAAGGTTGCGGAGCTCAGCTGCTGACTCGTAGGTCACGGGTTCGATTCCGGCCATAGTCGCATTTCGATGGAGGCGCAATGGTAGAGGCCCGTTCACTGTGTGAGGAAGTAGTGTGGGCCAAAGAATACGGGAGGGGTGATATTTACGGAGCCATTCACTATGGCGTCCCTCATTATCATATTGAGCCTTTGGGTCGTAAAGCCCTAGCTGTTATTGTTATTATTATTATTATTATTATTATTATTATTATTATTATTGTTGTTGTTGTTGTTGTTGTTGTTTGTTGTTGTTGTTGTTTGTTGTTGTTGTTGTTGCTGTTATAAACTCTCCGTGACCATACAACGCTAAATCGAAAACGTGATCCCTAGTTGCGACTTGGCTAATTCCTTTCAAAAACCAATAGTACAGACACCTGGAGCTTCTTCATGGCGTTAGCATTAAAATCCACGCGAATAAATTGGTAATCTCCAATCACACTCTTTTTAACGTCACGACCGGTCGCGCGATCGAATCCCGGCTGTGGGGGCTGCATTTCCGATGGAGGCGGAAATGTTGTAGGCCCATGTGCTCAGATTTGGGCGCACGTTAAAGAACCCCAGGTTGTCTAAATTTCCGGAGCCCTCCACTACGGCGTCTCTCATAATCATATGGTGGTTTTGGGACGTTAAACCCCACATATCAATCAATCAATCAATCAATCAATCAATCAATCAATCAACTTTACGATCGCCAAGACTTCATTCTCGGTGCCCCATTTCGACACAGAAGCGAAAAGAAATAACTGAAGCCACGCTTTAATCGTCTCAAAATCTCCATACCTGCGTATTTTAATCAACAAAAAGTTCACGTTATATGGTTCAAGTAATGCGTATTGGCGCACATCGCATCGCAACTTTGTTGCCATCAGCTCTTAACATTGAAGGCTTAGCGATATCAGGGTGAAAACAGCGGCCTCTGCTGTCTGGTCTGGCGAGCAAATTAAGGCGCCTGGCTGGACTGCTCTATTTTGAAGCTTCATATAAGAAGAGTACCGCCGCGATGGTCTAGTGGCAAAGTTACTCGGTTGCAGACGCACAGGTCGCGGGATCGTATCCCGGCTTCGGCGGCTGCATTTTCGATGGAGGTGAAACTGCCGTAAGCCCCGTAGGCTGAGATTTGGGTGCACGTAAAAGAAGCCCAGGTGGTCGAAATTTCCTCGGCACTCCACCTCGGCGTCTCTCATGATCATATGGTGGTTTTGGGATGATAAACCCCACATATCAATCAATTAATTAAGAAGAAAACAAAAAAAGCGTCTTCAGTTTTCTTGCGTCGACATGCTTTGGGGTGAGACTCACGCGAATGGAGTGCTACCACTAACGAAAAAAAAAGAGAATGGACTGATAAGCAAATATAAGGATTTCGGGAGTTTTCTTTTTCATCATGCTGTGGCTATAGGTGTGTATAGGGACATCCTGCTGATGCTTCCATGTGTCCGCGCGGTAGGCAGGCGCCTTCGGTCATGGATAGCCTTTTATCACACGAATTTCCTCGAGAACTAAGAGGGTCAGTTCCGCGTTGTCCGTGACAGCGCTGCGCACATGCCGGACACTCGTCGACTTGCGCGCTCGCGTCACGTCGTCCGAGCAGGGCTATGGCTATCAGATTTCTGGAGCTTGTTGCTGCCCCAAAACAGTGCCTCGTTATGTCACAGCGAGTGCTGCAGGACACCGAGAATGATTATTGCATAAATAAGATCGACGGACTCTTTACCTGACGCTAAGAAGAGAACGTGCGAATGCGGGGGCTCGATCTCACGCGACGCTCATTAAATAACCCGTTTACCCCTGAACATTTCTGCACATTGTTGAGGTTTCACGTCCAAAAATTGTAATATGAATATGAGAAATGGCGTATTAGAGAGCTCCGGAAGTGTTTACTACCTGGGGTGGTGCTAACGCGCACACAAATGATAGTACACGGGCCTCTAATGCTTCGCGTCCACCAAAATGCGGTCGGGACTTGACTACGCGCCCTTCGAGTCAGCAGTCGAGCTCCATAGCCACCTTACTGCTGCGACGTTTTATTCCTTGTGGCGCTTCCGTTGAGAATGGCCCGCTTTTCACGAAGCGACGATGTCATGTGACGTCATCGATGTCCTGTCATCGGTAATGTCATGGTAGCGGCGTCACTGATGAGGTCATGTGAGTTTGCCCAGATTGTAATGTAATGCCACGTCTCGCAAGATCTCGCCGTGTCTCAGGAGGAGTCGCGAAGTGTCGTTCGGTCTCGCCAGATGTCGTGAAATCTGTTGACTCACTAGAAGTTCGAGTTCTCCGCCTGAAATATCAGAGAATGCAAACTGCGAGCGCCAAACGCAAGAAAAGACGCAATAACAACCACTTCGTGGCACAGACCCATTGGTTCGAGGTCGTCATACACTGCGTACAGGAATCTCTCCGCACTGAGCGTTGAGCGTGTGCATGCATAATACGCACGGATCACGTATACTGTTGCACAATGTACAATGCGTCGCAGTAATATACACTTACAAGGTGCGCAGTTCGTGCGTGACGACGGTATGCGGATCATCTTGACCGTAGGGCTGATGTAACACTGGTGCGCATATCGTTGAAACAAAAGAGAAAAACAAAAGAAAGAGGAAGGAAGACATGCCATGAGTCCGCAGTGGCGCGCCCTATTGTTCATCCAGAATACATACCAGCGTCGACACGACGTGTTTCGGCGTCAGCGCTCCTCTCGCCGGCTCTCGGAATCAGGCGCGTACTCTCGTGTACGGACTCTTTATGACTGTCTTGCACGCTGAGGCAGCGCCGTGGATAACGTGCGATGACGCATAAACTCGGTGCACGCTTTCCCTGGCGTGTGGATTCAGGATCAGTCATGGTGCCCCGCCAGTCGTGATGCTTGGTGCTTCGACGACCTGCACAAGCTGCTTGCAGTCAGACTTTCGGTCCTCGTGAACTCTGCCTGAACCAAATGGTGCGTTTCTCGCGCTCCGATTGGGACTGCCAAGCTACACACACGAGCCAATGCGAGAATTCCATCAAATCCGGCTGTGTTTCGCAACCCCATTGAGTGCCGAGTGTCGCCGAAACGTAACATCGAAACGCTGGCCAGACTTCAGGGTGAATCGCGTCGCTCGAAAAAGTTGCGAATGTCTGCAGAGTACCGTGATTCGAAGACAACGCACTTGTTCATCTTCTAATCGTCTTCAGTGGTGACGCAATGAACCACATTCGTTCGCGTAAAAGATGTGGTGGCACAGTCAGAGGTCGGGAAGAAAGATAACTCGCTATAGGGGCTGACAAGGTCGAATATCACTTAGAAGCGTGGCAGCTTGAGCTAGTTGGTATGGCTATAACTATCGTCGAATATCGCGTCTTGGTGCAATTCAAAGTATTCGTTCAGGGCTCGCTTTGCACACAAAGGCCAGTTTTCCGGACTCTTATACTTCGGTAGATATAGGGACGGAGCAGTCACCTGGTATGTTGGACCGGCACCATGCTGCTAATTTTGCAAATAAGCTTACCTGAATGTATTAGGCCTGTGTTGACAGCGTTGGACAATGAATGTCTTCATCAACTGTGAAAGCAATTTCATTCATTCATTCTACTGTAAACTCGCGAATTCGGTCTGGCATCAATTGAGTTTCGCTTCTTCAACGTACAGTGATTGCTTATGGTATAAGTAATGTTCGTTAACACACATGCAACCAATGCACGTGTTTATGCGTAGCGTGTAAATAGTAGCATAACTAACGTTAACAGCATAACAAAGATTTACTCAGGTGTTCACTCGTGTGTTAGGTGCCACAGTTTTATTATTTCTTGAGTAAGCTTTATTCCGAGAAAATTAGACAACACGAACCACCTTGGCGTCGTCTAATTTTCTTGGAACATGCGCCAACTATACCCAACAAGAAGTTTTACTTTGGTTTTATTCATCCATAGGAACTTCTGACACATGCCCTCACATGTTGATGTAAGCGTCGTCAAACTTATAATACTATTATTATACGACGCTGGCCTGTGGCTTATACGCTTTCTAACCTCTGTTTTACGCGCAGGTCTACGCTCCACAGCCGTACCAGTTCGGCTACGAGACGCAGGACGAGTACGGCAACCGTCAGTCGAGGCACGAGCAGGACGCCGGTGACGGCGTGAAGACCGGCATGTACGGGTTCCGCGACGCGGCCGGCCTGTTCCGGCAGGTGCAGTACGTGGCCGACCACCGCGGCTTCCGTGCCTGGGTCAAGACCAACGAGCCGGGCACGCAGGACTCGGCGCCCGCCTCGGCACGAATCGAGTCGCAGCAGCCGCCCGCCGCGCACATCGCCAGCGCGGCCTCCGCAGCGCCGCACCAATACCGCCTGGTGGCGCCGCAGCAGGTGGGTTCATAAAGCAAGTCACACGTGGTCATTACCGCATTGTAATGCGTGTGTGGGTGTTTTATTGTTTTGGAGGTGGTTTTCAGCCACGGATGTTTCGGGTCCCTCGAACAGGTGAAGCCCCGCCGCCGTGGTTTAGTGGCTAAGGTACTCGGCTGCTGAACCGCAGGTCGCGGGACTGAAGCCCGGCTGCGGCGGCTGCATTTCCGATGGAGGCGGAAATGTTGTAGGCTTGTGTGCTCAGATTTGGGTGCACGTTAAAAAAACCCAAGGTGGTCGAAATTTCCAAAGCCCTCCACTACGACGTCTCTCATAATCATATGGTGATTTTGGGACGTTAAACCCCACATATCAATCAAATTTAACAGGTGAAAGTAACGAGAGACACCACGCAGTAAGAGAAGGGAGTGGCTAGGTCATAAATTAGCATGACATGCTGCGTGAAATAGGAGCACTTTAGGGGCGAAGCTCTTTAGGTTCGAGCCATGTCCCCTGTACGTCGGCGTGACACGCTAGTACTGGAAGCGCCCGGTAGAGGGTGAGGCGGTGCCAGCGCTCACTGCTGGCGCAAGCTGCGGTTTGAAAGAACACCGCTAGGGGCGCGGCGCGCTCTCTCTCTTTCGACAGCGGCGGTCATGGAGTGCACTTCGTTATGAATAAAGACGCACGTGTTCTCACGTCATTGCATGATCGAGTGGGCAATGTATGGGGAAATTCACGGTTAATGACCCCCGGAGCTTAGCCCACTCGTCATCATTGACTTCGTGGGCATTCTGTGTTTTTTTTTTATTTCTCCCTGACAACGAATGGGAAAATTAATGGGCCATAGCCATTCAATCTCAACAGCCTCTTAAAAAGTTGTGCGGTCGGCAGCCACATTCAACCTGTTTTTAAGCGGTGTTTGTTATTCAAATATGCAAGCATAGAAAATGCATGCTCGCGTGCACACATCATAGAAAACTGCAACAACAACAACAAAAAAAATACAGCCATCTCTTGGATAAGGGTAAACATAAGCCAGCTCTTCTTCATTGCAAATACGGTATGCGGTGACGCCCACCGAAAATCAGAAGGCTAGAAAATATGGTGTAGTGCGAATATAAACTATAAGCAAGAAAGTCAGGCACCTTTCCTTATCGGAAAAAAGGAGGGGGGGGGGGGGTTCAAAAGCGCAGCTTTTCATCATTGTGCTTGACGTGCTTCGTCTTTTACAAAAGCGACAGCCTTAGAGGTTTCGTCAAGCGCGAAAAGTGATCGTCCACGGAGTCGGCGTCAACACGGGCGGTTCGAAATCACAGCATATCCACGGAGTGAATAATGATGAGTAAAGCGAATTGGCCTTCACCCTGTCCGTCTGTTCGTTCTTGCTTTCGTCCATCCGCGTGACCATCCATGCGTCTGTCCTTCAGTACGCGCGTCCACCCATCCATCCGTGCGTACGTCCATCCGTCTGTCCATCCGTTCGGGCGTCCATCCGTCCGTCTGCTAGTCTGTCTGGCCCTCCGTCCGTGCGTCAGTCTGTGCGTCCATCTAGCGAACACTGCAAGTACCGCCATCTCGCACCCCCTGTGGCACATACCCACTATAGAGCTGGTATGTGCCAAGCGTGTCACGCCAACGGACAGAGTACATTGTTCGTCTCTAAGGAGCTTCGCTCCTAAAAAAATCACAATATGACGTCACTGTGTGACATCACCGTGACATTACACGTCGCCAAAATGTGAGATGTCTTCCAACCTCACTATGGCGTCACATCATGACATGGCATATCATACGATGATTTCATCAAGTCACATCGCAGCTGGGATGGGCCGATATGGAACACAACGGCGAAGCCACCATAGGGCTGGGCAAACCTTGCATGCCTCCGATCTCTGAGGCAGTGCGAAACCACTTAGGTGTAGAAAGCTTTGAGGTAAGGCATCATCAATGCAATCGACCGAGAAGGAAGTGGTAGATTTTGCTTAATGAACTCTCTTAACTGCTTCCTTCCTGCATGCCGGGCATTGTGTAGCGTGCCACGTGCTTAGTAGCACAACACTTTAGCTGCTACAGGACACAAGAAGAGTCACGCGTTCAAATTCAGGCTTTAATGGAATATGGCAACTTAAAATTACAGGCCAACTCAATAATCTAGATAAAAGATCGCGATGCCATATCAATAACGGCTGATCGCTGGCAAGCTCACGGTCGAAAGGGCATCAGCTATTGTAAAACATTGCGTACAATTAAGCACGAGACCGGCGCACCTTTGGGGCTCGCATTTCTACAGGATTACCAGATCCAAGCCTTTTGCGATAAGTTGCCGCAGCACTTAAATTCCATCCTTTCCGTTGATTCACAGCGGTTACGTTACGGTACGTTGATCCGAACTCCGGGACGGCTTTAGGATCTCCCATAGTAGAGTACCTGGTACTCTAAATCGTTACCCACTTTTTCTAAACACGCTTAGCGGGACGGCTCAGTGCTCGCCCATAGTTGAGTACGAAGTACTCGAAATCGTTAAACATTTTTTTCTAAACAGCTTAGCCCGTTGGACGGCTTTCAGCTCTCCCATAGTACAGTTCGCAGTTCTGTAAATCGTAAACCACTTCTTCCAAACGCATCCTTGTTCATGTAAATTGAGCCTGTTTTGTATTCATCGTTAATATATGCCCAAGAGTAAAATGTTCTGTTGAAATGTTATTGACGTCTGTGACAATAATTTTTCTAAACATGTCTAGAAACTTCCAATTGCGGACGGCCCACTGCTCTCTCATTGTTGTGTACGAGGCACTCAAAATCGTTAAACATTTGATCTAAAGCCTGCCCACAAGTGTGGTGTTGCTGGGGGTGGATCGAGCCTTTGTATTTGAGGAAAGAAGTAGGGGGGGGGGGGGTCATTTTGTTTAATCGTCACTATCGTCACAATAACCCCATCACAATTCAAGTACAGCTTATTTATGTCACAGTGCCTCCCCCCCCCCCCCCCTAATGGGTCCTAATCGGTGTTTAGAAGTGGCCGAAAGGCTGTGGCGCGCCCACACAAGCTTAGGAATAGAAAACGATCGCGTTGTGCCCCCCCCCCCCCTCCCCCCACTTCCCCCACAACTTATGAATCAGCCACTGGGTGTAGCGCACGAGAACTCTCGGTTGGGAACCAAACAACGAAACTCGAGCATGAACGACGCACAAATTTTTCGCCGATTGAGCATGGAGCGGAACCGGCGCTGTTATTTGCACTCGACGCAACAAACAGGAGGACCACCAATTGTGTTCTCGATCGTTGACGCAGGTGCAGCACCTGGCCACCGTTGCGGCGACGCCGACGTTCGTGGCCGCACCTCTAAGGAAGGTTCCCGTGCACCACTCTCTCTACCCAATCGGCGAAATATCGGCGAGACACGGCCCCATTCAGCAGGCTTACTCCCAGCAGGTATGCAAACCCATGACCTCATACCGCCGCCCCTATCTACGCTTTCTGAACAATAGTAGAATGAAAAATTATCATAGAGGGGCGGCGTGTACTTTTATTAAGATGGCGCTGACGTGTTATTTTGTTCTAGACTTTGTCTTGCGGACACTGCCGGCAAGTGTTTCAACCCTGCGAGTCATTTCAATGGCTTTGCTGAAATTGGACGGATGGTGTCAAAACGCCATCGTAAAAGCAACATAATGATTTCAAATTTCAGTATTCATAAATGTAAAACGCAGATATTGTACAGCGTACGTTAGCGGAGACTTTAGTATTATTTCCAGGAAGCAAATCATTTAAGAGCATTAGTAAACGCAGTCAATCTAAGCATGGCACCTTGTCCTAGCCGACTTCAGTGGCTGACTCCAGCAATTATAACCATGTGTGCTGTGAGCTAACTTCGTTTTGAATTTCGACAGCTTTCAAACGTCACCACCAGGCATCAAATCGACATTATGGAATATATCTGTACTCTGAAGTTCTTGACAGACAATGAGAGTTGTAGCGGTAGCTGATTGACCTCATTGTTATTTTTTCTCTTTAATGAATGTCTTTTACATATTGGCTGATATGGTTAGGTGCAATAAACAACCCATTCTTCTTCATTGTTAGCCAAGGGCAGTAGTTAATTAGCTCACAATATGGGACTAACTACTCATCTACAATGCCCAAAGAATGTCGGAGATAAACCGCAAGTATGATCCAGAGGCTCATACTTTCACACACGACGGTCGTGTTCACAGGTTCCAGTGCTTCGAAAGCCCTCGTTCCGGCGCGTGGCCACGCGACCAGCCTCGGTCGTGCCCGTCCTGACTCCAGTGGTAGCCTCCCAGGCAGCGTCCCCAGTCGCCGTCGAGTACGGAGGCAACCGCGGCACTGTCGCAAGAAGTGCCTCTGCCGTGCCCGTCCTGGCTCCCGTGGTGGTCTCGCAGGGATCGTCCCCAGGTGCGGTCGAGTACGGAGGCAGCCGCGGCATCGCCGCGAGAAGTGCGAGTGATGGCAGTGCCAGAGCAGGTGCCTCCCGTACCGTCAAGAAGGTGCGCCGCCGCAAGCCCGCCGAGTTCTTCAAGAAGTCCATCATCAACAAGCAGCGTCCCAAGACTCAAGGGCCTCGCGTCCGCGTCGTTCAGGCTACCAAGGACGGAGGCTACAGAACCATTGAACTGCCCGTTTACAAGGACTAAGCGCGCTGGCCCTCCTAACTTATTCTCCCGGGCGTTTCAAAGGCCACCGATACGGATGTAGAGTGTTGGGTGTCAGTAGCTTGGTTGGTACGTGAGCTAAACCACCTGTACGGGGGTGTATGATAACGCCCGCTCAGTAGCAGCAGCGTGACAGATGTCACACCTACTGAGCTGAACCCAGTTACACGGGCAGGCAAAGGTATCGGAGCAAGACTAAGAGAATGAGGTAGACTAAGCAACTGCCAACAACTTCGCGTGACACTTACTATAGGCTGTTAAAAGTTGAAGCTGTGAACCTGTTGACATGACGTGCGCCATCCCTTCGGTGAAACATGGTTTTAACGAACACGTCGCAGTTGGAGGGTTAGTGTTCGAGCTTCTGGTATCCATGCACTACTTCAGGCAAGGCTGTTGTCAGATTTTCAGTTAAGGAAGTCTTTCCCATACATGTGGCCCACTGTTCCATCTGTGTGAAACAAAGAAATGCGTAGAAACGGTGCTGATAGTGAGCAGTCTATGCCAAATCGAGGGAACTATACGTCTGCGTATTCAACCTCTCTCATGAAGTTCAGTTCAGAAAGAAAAATATGATTAGTTGTTTAGAAAAACACTTATAAGTGTTTGAAAAACGGTGGTACACTTTTCTTGAAGCTATAACTGTGACATCGGTAATGACATGTTCTTATTACCTGGTTGTTAGTCGGTAAGATATCGGTAAGATGTAGGTTACATTTGACGCGACGTTTCAGCCTGCTGGCTGTACAGTGGTGGTTCTGGCAGGCTTGTTTCTGTCTAGCGTTATTGTTTAGTTCTTACCTGTTCCACGAACATTACCTGTGCGAAAATACCGCTTTTATACTGTATTACGTGAGCCTTGACAACCTTTCTCTTTGACTTTTCTTTGGTGCACGCATGCACAAAGCCAGCTATATTCAAGGCTGATTCTGTATGTGTATATACACTAGCACGTTGTGTGTTCAATAGTTTCACATCAAACATATTCGTCCAAGTGTCGTATGTGAGGTTCTTTATTTTCCCAAATCCTATTCTGTCTCAGACGAATCCTATTTTGTTGTTTTTCCAGTAAGGATGGCTTCATTGTATCGCGCTAAACTGAAGAAGCAAAAGGAGGCTTTTGATCGTGTACACATTTTTATGACGATGAACACAAAAGCTTCATTGCGAAGTTATCCGATACCGATGTAAATCCAAACGCGAATACGTAAAAGCATCTGCATTATCAATGGCGATATCAATCTGCATAATACATTAACAATGCAAATTGCTATTCTTGCTACTGCTATTGTTCTTTTGTAGTATTATCAGTGTACACAATACTTGAATTATAAAACACCCAATCGAAAAACAGGAGGAAAAGAAAGCAACCTGCAACCGACTAGGAAGACATATCTAATTAGACTTTGAAATAAGCCACAATAGCTGTCTGATCGCTCCTTATCTGTTCTCATTTCGATATATCTCGATATGGGCTGATGATAAGACATATGTACAGGTATCTAGATGTGCACGAAACTCCCGTCTTGGTTCGCACTCTAGGAGTCGCTGTGTGTGTTGTGGCGCCGGTAAACACTATATGCAGACAACACCTAGCGCCTGAAACAACCCTGGTATACCAGTACAATTTATTTCAAGCCTACATTGACAAAAGCTTCAAGCTATATATCTTGAAATTAATATTTTGTTTGCATGAATGGCTTCTGTACTAACTAGGGAATGTATCCCCCTATTTTCTACCTTATGTACTTCTTTTAGAATATCTCTTTACTTGATTTCCCTTTTTTATTTCTCAATGCTTACTACGATCATTGGCGTGGTGTGTTATTCGAAGTGTTCAATTTCGCACATTTTTGTCAGAGTACAACCTGTCTTTTTTTTCTCTTTATGAAGTTGATTCATATTTATAAAATAGAGTGGATGGTGATCGACATTATTCATTGAGTTTGTTTGTGGACAGCGTCCTGCCGCGGTGGGTGCTGCTGTGTGACCTTTATATTGCGTTTGTAAGTTTCGTTTATTGTTTCTTTGCATGTGGCTTCGCTGTGTGTGCGTCGCGAGATAACGCCGCTCATTCTGCGACGATGCAAACACAATTTCCCATCGCGAATCGCAAGAATGAGCAGCGGGTATTTTACTCGACGCCCCTGCCCAGAGATGGTATACTGGTATAGCTGCTGTCATGCATGGTGTTCACTGATGGCGCTTCCGTGTTTGAGCGCTTTTAACAAAGCGATCACGCCGCGAGACCATTCTAACAGTACAATATTTCTCATTGTCTCTGTATTATTGAAGCCTATTTATTTTTAGTATTCTACGTGCGAAATCTGCTTCACTCAATTATGCTTCTATAGCGTTAAACGAATCCCATTTTTAGCATTGCTGAAGTGTCGGCGATCATTCGCTCGCTTAGCTCCCTGGCTTTTGTTGGCCACCCTGTGTTTAGTGTTATCCTGTTAGAGCGTCACATCTGAGCAGCAGCAACGTACTTGTATACTTAACCTGATCGATTTTGACAGGTAGGAATGGAAGCTTGCACTTCAAGAAGGCGGATAGAATTTGTGGTGATATAGACAAAGTGTGCCAGTCAGGGTGACACTCAGTGTGTCACAGTGTCTTCGCGAATAACACGTGAATTACAGCCTTAGAATTGAGCGAGCGAATGACCAGAACAATGTTATTTACGCGTAATGTTTTTTCACTGCTCACGCCATGTATTACCCGTGCGATATTCGATTCTCGGAGTGTCTGTCACGCATAGCCTAGGTGCTTGCGAGTGTGTGACAGTAGCTTTCTTTCTACCTGATATTTTAGGTTGATTTCTTTTATATTGCGTTGTTATGCAGTTCCGTGAAATGGCTAGCCGCCATCTTATGACGTTGAAAGGCCCGTGCTTAATTCAAAGAGGATTTATATTTCTTGTTCATTATTTCGCACGTGAGGTGCCCCTGCTGCAACTCATCCCAATGTTTTTTTTTAATAAAGTGCTTGTTTTGTATGATGCAGTGAGAGTGTGTTTCTTTTCGTGTTATCTCTTTTTCTTTTTTTTTTCTTCTAGGGGTAGGATCAACAAGTGACACTGATGTTTCTCTTACACGCGCTTCTTGTCGAGCCCCACTTTCCGGTTTCCTGGGTAGTACGAAAATGTGTGTCAATGAAAGTAGTACCAAACCAACGGTTGTGTTTAAAGTCAAGTGTTATATTGAATTGATATTGTTGTGGAGCGTAATTAATTAAATACTTAACACAAAGGTGGTTGATCTGTTGGAACAATTACCGAAAATTTATGAATTAAATCATTGCAAGGGAGGAGGCTTTCCTTGTGATAAGCTGGGATTATTGTGACACCTACCGGAGCAGATTTCAGTCACGTGCCTCTTTCGGTATGGTCTCTGGGATTTACTTCGGCGGCACGATGGAACAGGCAAAGCAAGGAACACACCAGGGCACCAGGAATTTGACGTGCGAGGCCACTACCAGGCACTTGAGTCAAGGATGAGGTTGCCTTCATTTTACCCCCGATACTATTATCGGGACGGCGAGGAGAGCTAAAAGTCGTAGGTGGCTAGATAGATAGATAGATAGATAGATAGATAGATAGATAGATAGATAGATAGATAGATAGATAGATAGATAGATAGACAGACAGACAGACAGACAGACAGACAGACAGACAGACAGACAGACAGACAGACAGACAGACAGACAGACAGACAGACAGACAGACAGACAGACAGACAGATAGATAGATAGATAGATAGATAGATAGATAGATAGATAGATAGATAGATAGATAGATAGATAGATAGATAGACAGACAGACAGACAGACAGACAGACAGACAGACAGACAGACAGACAGACAGACAGACAGACAGACAGATAGATAGATAGATAGATAGATAGATAGATAGATAGATAGATAGATAGATAGATAGATAGATAGATAGATAGATAGATAGATAGATAACCTGCAGCGCAGCTGCGCAGAAGTCATGATAGGGTATTATGACGATCAACAATATGCTCCTTATCACATTAACATACACCAGAAAACAAATAACAACGTAAAATGTGACACAATTTACGTAGCCCGACAATTAGCACATGCCTTTGCAGCAATATTCATAAAAACACTATAGACGAGGGCTGCTATGATGCGTTCCGGCCGCTGCTTCAAACGCCTAGAGACATAATACAAGAGTTCATACTCATTAGCCCGCTCTTTTAGTTGTCCTGAATGCGTAAATCAGGCAAAAGAATTATTTACATGAGAAAGTACTTTCATGGCAACACTCCTAACTGTATTGAGGGTAGGAAGATTATTAATATGAGACATGAAGTTGTAAAGGTGAGCTGACTTCATAAATTGCACAGAAACTATACCTGGGCTGATGGTTCAATTATATCGGTTGCTTTTCAATTAAGAATGGTTCAGTAAACAATTTCTTCATTCGTAAACTTTGTCGTTTAGAAGAAAGTGTAAATTTGTGACAGATGTCACATTGAGAGACTCAGAGACTCAAGATAGCTAATAATTTTTTTTTACCGCGCACTTAAACACGAACACAAAAGACCATTCCAATAACAAGGCGGCCACCTGTGCGCGATATGGAATTGGTGACCTCGTTCCTATGTTGCAGCAGTACGCCTTGAACAGGCCCGCTACGGCGGGCACCACAGCCGAATGAAGGCAGTCTACACAAAGATAAAGTAAGATTTACATAAATAAAAACATTCGGTTGATGTAAGATTACAAAGCTTTCAACGAGCATTGTCTGGGTGAAACTCATTGTTTCCACGCGCCTCGCTCTTGTATCTTTCTTGTCGTATGTAAACGCCAGGTGTGTGTATGCGCAGCCAACTCCCATTCAATGGCTTCTGTGGACGAAGCCACGCCCTGACTGCAGAAAGTAAGCCAAGGCAAGAAAGAGAAGCACGAGAGACTATACAAACGCTCGCAGTGACATGCATAACGGAATGCAAAAGACGGAAAAAATAAAAACAAACAGGGGTGCTTTTTGTACGGAGTGCGGGGATTAAAAAAAAAAGAAAAATAAAGACTATGTATGCCGTTTTGTAAACGCAGTGAAACCGAAGACGCCCTAACAACGAAAACAGGTAATCCGACCTTGTACGTTGAGGTCCGTTCAATTAAACTCGGTTAACATCTACGAAAGGAGTTATAGGTAGCCGTACAACAAAAATACACTTCGTCTTCTTTGTATTGTAATTGATGACTGAAAATTTACGGACTTAGCAGTCGGCTTCGAACGTGTGTTCGTTTATTGTCAAACCGCGCCCATGTCAACGCCGTATCCGTGTAATGTTAAAGAGTTCAATGTAAATGGATTTGGAACGTCTAGCCGGTCCGTGTCGAGGCGCTACGTGGATTAGGCATGGTACCTTATTCATTGAGTTTAGCAATATATTTTTATTAATGTTTGTCCAATCATTGAGCCATTGGTCCGGTGTATACATGGGTGCTCCTATAACTTCAGTCGTGCGCCTGTTTTCTCGCGTGTAGGTTATGTCACACAGAGAATAGGTCATCAATAAGTGTGCATATGAATCCAAACACACGGACGTATCTTCATTTGGTACGCGTGAAAGCATTGCGGCCGCGACTGGAATGCCAACCGATTTGACCGCCACATCTTTGTCAATATAAGCTAATGGCCCAACAGGACGTTCATTGAGCCACAGTAGGATATATTAGGAAGAGTATCAATGAAAAAAAAAAGGCATAAGCTAGCGACTGGTTGCCGTAGCGGCAAGAATGCGACACGTGGCATTGTTTTTCCTCAGCCCACCGATACGGAGAGCGTCAAGAACATTCCATTTGCTAAAGCAGGGGTGGCCGGCGAACAGTACTGCAGCAAGCGGCTCCTTCTGGAGCAACTGCGATGAAAATACCATCATCGCTACTCCCAAAAGAGAAGAAAAAAAATGTAAAGCAGTCATGTGCGTAGCCACATCTGCCGATAAGCAATGAGCAAGCCTTTCTGAAAGATATGGTCTTTCCGATGAGCCAACAGCAAGGTGGGCTGCTTTCCGCGGGTCTGCCAGCCACCCCTTCTTTAGGAAATGGAATGTTTTTGGCAATCTCGCTATCGGCGCGCTTGTGAGCGAAATGCCGCGTGTCGTGAGTTTGCGACCCGCGCCATTCAAGGCTTGTGCAATTTTTTTTTTTTTACCTGTTGAGACTGTACATAACAGATGTGCCTGGCTCGCCTGGCTCTTCTGAGCTTAGCCAGTGATCCGGGAACTTTGCAGATAGCAGGTGTATATGCCTACACGTGGTTTCCTTGCACCGACCCAGTAACGCCATGCTCTTCTTACTACAACGCCCCTCATTGCCCGCAGCGGTGATGGATTGCAGGGCAGGCCGCTCGCAGTAACTTTGTTCCACGCGGACTGTTTAGCAGCACATTGCCTGCGCATGGGCGGTACGTGAAGAAAAATGGATCCATTTCCGCCGCCACGAGCTAAAGCGGCCATCGCAGAATAATAACACCGCGTTCTTCATCTTTGGCGACAAGCAATGTTCTTCGCACCACGTGTCCGACTTAAAGAGAAGGTGAGGTATCGTTCATATATACTTCAGTGTCGATTCTCGTTTTCAAGTGTATATAGTCTACAGCGGGGCACCTCCGTGCGTGCGACGAGCGCATCATATTTTCCTTCACGCAGTAGGTGCGGATAATTTTGTACAGAAGGAAACAGCCTTAAATTAGGTGGCTCACTTGGTGCTGAGCCTCAGTATACGTAGGTGCAAGATCGCACGCTTGCCGCATAATTAGCACACTAAAATGCGTAATACGGTGCAAATGTATCCGATCACCAGGTTATAAAAATGTTCTTTTTAAGAGTCGTGCAAATAATCGTTTCCTAATTGTGTCGTTTCTATAGCAATTAAGTAATTACGTAATTGACTTTATGGACTCAACCAAATACAGGTTTTTGACGAAGCGTGATCCTCTATCCTCAATAATGGAAACGATACTCACGGTGATATTCCAAAATCTCAAACCCTTTCAATGAGAAGCTTGTGTTCAGCAGGCCCCCAAATGGGATTCACTACCGGCTTCTCAGTCAGCTCTCCCGCCAGGATGCAACTTTACTGTGCCGCCTGTGGTTAGGAATGGCTTTTACGAAGGCGTACTCCTTTCGCATAGGAATGGCGGATAGCTCCCGATGGGAATCGTGCGACACTGACGAGACAATAGAACATCTACTGTGTTCATGCGAACGTTTTGGGAGCGAACGCAACTTGCTACGCGAAACGTTAGAGACACTAGACATTAGACCTTTTTCCGAAGAGAAGATCCTTGGTTCATGGCTCTACGTGTCGCAGGCCAGCAAAGCGACGCGGACATTGCTAAGTTTTCTAAAGACGACCGGACTACACAACCGCTTTAAGCGTGCAATGGACAAGGTCACATCTACACACACGTTGCCTTTCACTTCTATCTCTCTTCTCCTTTAATCCGCTCACCCCTTTCCCCAGTGCAGGGTAGCAAACCGGACGTGCGTCTGGTTGACCTCCCTGCCTTTCATTTCTTCCCTTGCTCCTCCTCCTCTGTGGTTTTTCACAAGACACTCCCGGGCTATTCTTCATTTTCATCTATGTAAAATCCCACTTCCATGTGCGGAGCGCTTTAAGAACTCGGGTTGTCGTACGCTGTCTTCGCTCGGCGTAACACGTGCTCAACCACGTATCAAAATAGAAAACGGGAAGAAAGCAAGAGAAACAAAGAGCAAAATAGAAATAAAGAGATAAAAAGTAGGAAGAACTAAAAAGTACAAAAAAAGAACGAGAAGAGGAAAGAGAGAAAGAGAGAGAGAGAGAGAACGAAAAGACCGGGAGGTTAACCAGATATTGGCATCTGGTTCGCTACCCAGCGCTGGGGGCGGAGAAATGAGGGCAAAAAATAGGGGGTAGGTAGAGAGAGAGAAAAAAAAAACGCACGCGCACTCATGTGAAAACGAAAACACACATAGGAAGGCCGTCCTAGCTACTACCGTTCAGTGAGGCCGGTCGATCGCAAAAAGTGTAGTAGCGCTTTCAGGGCCTTCTTCTGTGAAGGTGCATCTTGTCGATATTGTAGAATTCCTTGCTCCGACAGAGGTTGATTATCTAATTTGCTGAGTTCCTTGCGTAGGCATAGTCGTTGTTTACTATACTCTAGGCAGTCACAAAGAATATGTTGGATCGTTTCTTTTTTGCCACAGTGGCCACAGGCTGTGGTGTCGGCCATCCCAATGCAGAAAGCGCAGGCGTTGGTATATGCAACGCCCAACCACAGCCTACATAACAGGGTCTGGTCTGCTCGGCAAAGCCTCGACGGCACTTGAAGACTTAGCGTAGGGTTAAACGTGTACAGTCGGGCATGCTTGAAGTGTGGCTGATTCCATTGTGATGTGGTTTGCTGGTGAGCAAGCCTGTGGAGCTTTCGTGCAGCATCTGTCCTAGAAAGTGGTAGTCGTAGTTTATGATCTTCTGTGTGGGCTGAGCGGGCAGCTTGATCGGCCCGTTCATTGCCGATGATTCCGCAGTGACTGGGTAGCCACCGAGATGGAATTTGGTGCCCTTTCTCAGTCAGGTGGTGTATAACCTCTGCTATCTCTAGTACCAGCTGCTCATGTGGTCCACGGCGTAAGGCTGATAGTAGAGACTGCAGTGCCGCCTTCGAGTCGCAGAAAATAGTCCACTTGCGTGTAGGTTGATGAACGACAAATTCCAACGTGGCACGAAGTGCTGCCATTTCTGCTGCCATTGATGTTGTTGCGTGATATGTCTTGAATTTAATTGTCGTGGCCAACCTTGGTATCACTACTGCTCCTGTAGAGCTGTCCGGCTGAACCGATCCGTCAGTGTATATATGTGTGGAGTCTCGGTATTTCTCATACAAGAGAAGTAGTGTGAGCTGTTTAAGAGCCGATGGCAACCAATTGGTCTTTTTCTGGACGCCAGGTATGTTAATATTAATCATCGGTTGAGCGAGGCACCATGGCGAAGTCACAGGTCTAGCGGCGGGAGAGAACGAAGTTGGCATCGACTCGCCATGTGCAATCACTGTTTTGCAGTAAGATGTGCATGGTCGGTCCACTGGTAGAGAGGCTAGGTGATATCGAGGAGTTCGAGCAAGGTGTCGTATATGTGTCCTCAACACTTCATTATTAATGTTGGTCTTGATGAGGTGGTCCCTTGTGATGGCGATAGTTTCCGCTGTTGATGCACTTTGGGGCAAGCCTGAACAAATCCGGAGTGCTTAAGCCTGGACACATTGAAGCATTCGTATGCTTGTTTTACTTGCGTTGGTTAACGCAGGTAGGCTGTACCGAAGGAATCCAAGGAAAAGAACCCTGTATAGTCGCAACATAGCAGCTGTGGACATTCCCCAGGTCTTTCAAGCGAAGAACTTGACCAAATGACAGGTGCCTGTCAATCGCCTTTTCATGTATGATACATGTGGGCTCCATGAGAGGTCTCTGTCAATTATAATACCTAGGAACTTGTATGATCGGAGGTGACGTATTCTTTCGCTGTTTATCAGAATGCTATAGTTCTGCATTGGTTTGCGGGTAAATGCCACAAGTGCACATTTCTCAGAGGAAATTTCCAGACCCCGTTGGCGGAGGTAAATAGCAACTTGAGTGGCAGCTCTCCGAATTCACGCTCGCAGCAGCAGACGTGTTACTGCAGACGTCCAAACGCAGATGTCGTCCGCGTACATTGACAATCTGACAGTACTTGGCAGATGCTCTTTGAGAGCTATTAGCGTCAGGTTGAATAGTACAGGGCTAAGTATGCCACCCTTGGGAACGCCACGGTGGCTGTAACGTAGCGAAGTGTCACCATCCTCGGTTCTCACGAAAAAGGATCGCTCAGAGAGATAGCTGCGTAGCCACTGAAACATCCGACCACCCACTCCTACCTCCTTGAGAGCGGTGAGGACAGCTTCATGTGTGACGTTATCGTACGCCCCTTTAACATCAAGATATAAAAAAGCGCAGAGACGCTTACGGCCTTTTTCGTGTTGCACGTAGCTGACCAGGTCTATGACGCTATCAATTGATGACCGGCCACGGCGAAAACCCGTCATAGCGTCCGAGTATATGTTGTGGTGCTCCAGAAACCATTCTAGCCGTCCTAGTACCATTCTCTCCATCACTTTCCCCAAGCAACTAGTCAGTGCAATCAGGCGCTACGATGTGAGCACTAAAGGTGACTTGCCAGGCTTCAGTAATGGAACCAAACGGCTGGTCTTCCAGTTAACTGGGAGGGTGCCCTCTCGCCACGAATCATTGTATATCTCGAGGAGGGCACTCATCGCACACTCACCAAGGTGGCACAGTGCTCTGTATGATATTCCATCAGGCCCGGGTGCTGATGTCCGTCTACACAAAGCCAGTGCTGCTTTAAGCTCATGAATAGAAAAAAATTGGTCCATGTGGTGATCGCGTGATGTCGTGCCACCACGTGAGAGCGTGGCGATGTTGTGATCTGCGAGCTGACCAGATAATTTCGCACAGAACTCTTCTGGCACGTCCTTTTAAGGAAAGTTGGAGAAAAGCTAAGGGAATCAAAGAAGGCTTGTTGGGCGAAGTAAACGTAGCTGTGTGGTTTGCTCGATATTTTAGAATTTTACTTTTTGTTTTTGTTGCTTTATCTCTTTGCTTTTCAATTTTTTTTCTTGCGTTATTGGTTTTTTTGTTTTTCATTAATACTTGTTTGTTACAAATTCATTCGGAAGCATTGTTGTAGTGCTTATAGAAGAATTACGCATTGCTTTCTTGGCTATTTCCCCCAGAGTGTTATGTGCCACATTATAAAGGAATCAAATCAAGGCTGCCCCACTCCGTCTTTCTTTCAGGCTTGACACCACTGGAGTGAAGCTGCCCTTGTTTGCAGCCTGGATACCATGGCACATACCCACTATGGGGGATTGGTCAAGAAAACACATGGCATCCTATGAGTGGTAACGCGGCGACAAGTTTCTTAAATGCGAAGCATTTCTTAGCGAACGTCGGCGACCTTGAGCGTATCTATCTATCTATCCATCTATCTCTAGCCGCTTACGTTTGAGTGCTCTCATGGTCACCCTCTTAACGTGGTGTGAACCACAATTAGCATGGGAGGGTAAGATGGTTTGACGGATATGACGTGCTGGTCAAGACATCAATAACGTCACAATCCCGTCACGTGCGTCGTCAAACACTTTCCGCCAGACAGTGGCACATACCCACGGGCGGGTATGTGCCACTGGTATGCCGGTATGCGCGACAGGTGATTGAAACTCAGTATCTACCCAGGAACGACGAGAGCACACATGGACAACTTTAACGCTCGAGCGTTAAGAAATACCCGACATCGGTAGCGTCGACCGGACGAATGTAAAGAATAAATGCCAATGTTAAGCAAAAAGCGGCCGTAGGAAGCGCCTATACCCCCATACGAATGCCAATAATAAATTTCAGCGTCTCAACAGGATTCGAACCTAAGCATACTGCATGGCAGTCAAGCATTCTACCACAGAGCTATACGCCAGGTCTCGGAACTACTTTTCAAATAGATGCTAATCTTCCTGAAACGTTTAACAGTGGTTGCAGTGCTGCTTACACAATTTTATAAACATTACATATGTACTCCTTTCATACATCCGTCACGTCGGGCTAACGTCAATTGTGGTTAGGTGCCATGCGCTGAAGTTGAGTTATGTAGCAGTGTTCAGGGCCAGCATCTTCGCGAGTGTCAGTGCTTCATATCAGCTTCTGGTGTTGCTAATACGCATGTTCTCGGCATATTTGTGCAAGTGCAAACAACTGATTATATAAACATCTGCAGCTCTTCATTATATATCCGTGCGTGCAACATTTGTACATATATTTCGCGTAATTTCATGACGTGTTGCTCAATAAAAAAATTGCAACACGGACATGTTCCCTCCGCATGCTTCACATAACGTCGATTCCGAGGTACGAGGGACCTGCCGAATTTTTAGGGGCGAAGCTCCTTATAGCGGCACCCGTTCATCCCCCGTAGTATGTAACAAGTATACCATTTTGACCTCCAAGGTGGTGCCGGTGAGAGACTTCTTCTGTGCGTTGTTGAACAATAAAAAATAGTGCTCAATGTACATGTCAACGGCTGCCAATGGGGAATGAGAAACAGGAGCATTTGGCTTTTAGTTAACGCGCAAGCTGCGATCAGCATTAGCAGCCATTGGCATGTACATTGAGCACTATCTGACAAGAAAGGGTTGCTACGTTATACTCGCTGGGTGTAACCTCCTTAGCTTTAGAAAGGTTTAGCGAGCGTTGAGCCACAGTGCCATGAATACAATGAACTTGTATATACCATGAATGAACACGAGGTGGTTAAAAATAGGAAGTAGATACGAAGCGCGAGCCGTAAGAAAGTAAAAGCTGAATTCTTCGCCTCTCATTTCCCATTAGCAGCCATTGGCATGTACATTGAGCACTATCTGACTGAAAAAGTTTGCTACGTCATACTCGCTGGGCGTAACCTCCTTGGTTTTCGAAAGGTTTAGCGAGCGTTCGGCCGCAGTGCCATGAATACAGTGAACTAGTATATACCATGAACTCGAGGTGGTTAAAGGCGGGAAGTGGACCCGAAGCGCAAGCCGTAAGAAAGTGTGCGTGTGCCACCTCTCGTTTAGTCCTTGGAATGTCCGCTGGATGGCGGTGCTTCTATATGGGAAATATATGATGGAAAGATGTGAGATGGTGGTACTTGGAGTGTTGAATAGATGGACGAACGGACACATAGACAGATGCATGGATGGACGCATGAACGGACGCAGGGGCGGCTGCATGGACGAACGCAGGGACAGACGCGCGAACAGACGCACGCACGGACGGGCTGATGGACGCATGAACGGTCACACTGACTAACGCATGGACGGACGGAAACAAGAACGAATGGACGGACGAATTCTTCGCCCCACTCTCCATCATTCACTCCGTAGATATGCTGCCATTTTTTTGACAAGTTTGCTGTCGCCCACTGTACTTCGGACGCACAAGTTCAATGCACAACAGCACAGCACCGACTGTGTATACTGAGTACACCACGCAGCACCGACCGTTGTGAAAAGTACAACTGTGCATCTACTACTATACCGAAAGACGATGTTAGTATACGTATTAATTAAGTCACTGTGAAGCAGTAAGTATAATATCAGGTTTCGCGTCCCAAACCCACGATAGGATTGTCAGGCACGCCTTTGTGGTGGACTCTATAGATTGCTATCATCTGGTGTTTAAAGGGACACTAAAGGCAAATATTAAGTCGATGTCGATCGCTGTAATACCAGTCCAAAAACCTCGTAGTACTACTTTTGCGCCAAGGACGTGCTTGTTTTAGAATAAAATCACTTTTCAGTGGTCGCATCGCACACTTCTAATTACCCGCCTCAAGTGGAACCTTTCACGTCACTGTTGCCATGCGCAACGTGGCTCGACTTTACTGCGCGGCCATCGACACTAGTATAAGCAGAAGGAAAGTAGCGGGAGCCATAGCAACAACAACGGCCATTGAACAATTTCCTACCATGGCCTCCGAGATGGCACGCGTGCTTGGTTCAACTGGGCCCCACTAGATGGCATAACCTGTCCCGTTTGACCTAAACCCCCTTGATAGATCTAGTTTAACCAGGCAGAAAGGGAACTTTTGAACCACTCACGCCATTCCCCAAAGTAAAGTCCGTTTTTTTTTTGCGTGAATCAAACAGAAACGAACAAGCAGCATTTTATTACTTCTCTTGATAAGCGTAAGGTTATTTAGTGGAGCTAGTTCGATTACTAGTGATAAATTGTAGGTGGTAAGTCTGACGTCATTGGGATCATTTCGCGAATGTCCTATACTCGTGGCACATGTGTTCTCGTGCATTTACGTCAATTTCTCGGTAAGTAGGGCACTGTTATTGATAATAATGTCGTATTAGACGTTGTAATACATTGAGCTTTCACTCTGACAAATTGCTATTTGCTTTTAGTGTCCTTTGAACGTTCACTAACATCGCACAGTACGCATTCCCTTTACCATTTTGCCTCGGCCGATATAGTGTGAAGCTGTAAAGTGCTGTTATTGAAAATTTTTTGTGAAAGTCCATGCCCATACAAACTTGGTGATTTTATGCCTGCCATATACATTGCGCAATGCCAAAGTGCCGTATGATGTAAGGCTATTAATCTCACTCCGCGCTATAGGCAATGAAGGCAGCATAACGCGTCTCAGCGTATAAAAACAGAGTATGATTTTTTTAGTTTTCGGCAAATTTAGCTCCCTTTAACGCAGACCTTGCTACACTGAAAGTAAGTTTCAGGAGAAGTCGGAAACTAAATGCTCAGTGTTGATTGAGATAGAGCATGGCACACATTCTACGGCAATGCACACAGGTCCCGGTAATATACCCAGAGGAAAATAGAGGACCGGACCGTCTCGAGGAGCGATGGCTAAGTTTGCTGACTAGCTCATATTTGCACGACCAACGGTGGGCGATCCAGCGGGCCCAGACAGCGGTGAAAAGGCTATTCCTCATCACACATAACGTCACTGTGGACTGATTCCGGGCTGGTCACCTTGCAGGTGTTTTTTTTAACAAGCTTTTTTCTGCCCGTGCGTTCATTGATCTTAATTTGAAATGTTCAAATCTCCCGCTCTACATTCATTTGGTCAGTGCTACCACACTTGGATTGGAAAAACAAGGTAACCTCCGAGATGGCAAGCTTTTCGCACCACGTGATTTCAAAGGGCACCCTCTCGTAGCAACGCCTCAAAGCTGCATCCAAGGAGGCTATACTAAACCTCCTAAAGTGCCAGAGAGTCTCCGTGGTTGAAGCCGCCGCGCCGTCATATTGCTCAGGGCAGAAAGCAGATAGCCGAATTGTAGCGTGTGGGGCTTTTGCGTTGTTTTTGTTCTAGTATTGTTGCGCGTGGTGCCTTTAACTTAACAAGACGGTTCTGAAAACGTTTATTATCACAGACGATGATGGGGGGCTCTTGGGTAGCATTTGGCAGCGCAAATCATGTGAAGCGGACACTGGGCACAGCTTTCGATGTTTCAGTAGGGATGCTTCGCTCGCTCACTTTTCCTCCCATATTTTCGCCACTACGACTGCATTCGCGAATACATAGATTTCCTTTTTTGCGTCTGGGTGCACAGAGACACTGAGAATAATTTTTTGTACGTTTAAGGATTCCGAAGACGTTATATATTGCGCAGCACATAAAAGTGCACTCTGAGGCGAGAAGGCTAAACGTCAAAAAAGAATGACGACACGACCGTGTCGCCTCCGGTCAGTACACACGCTGAAGCAGGTTGCTTCGATGAGACAGGGTCAATAATTAGACGCAAACTTGTAACATTACTACCGTGTTTGCATCGTTTCCATGCGCACTTAGAAAAGCCAGTACTTGAGTGTGCCTAATCAAGTGAGCTCTTCGTTTCTTAAAGGTAGTTAATGTAGCACCGGCTCTACAATTCTCAGATTTTTAGTTTCTTACTTTTGCATGAGCACTACGCTCCAAATGCCAAAATTTCTGATGTTGCGATATGCCTCTCTTTATGTAGAAGAAAAAAAAACGATACCCTTTGAAGAGACAGGGAAATACACTTTCGCCTAAAGCGTCTCTCATTCATGGAGCTGTCAAAATCCCACCACACCTAAACTTCAACCACAAAGGAGGGGTACAGGTGAAAAACAAGACAAAACGAAAGCTTAATTACTCGCGAACAAGGCACAGTTAACAGCCGAAAAAGAACGGTAAGGCATCGTAGCAATGGGGCGTTTTAAAATACATTAAGACTTCTCGGAATTTCATTGACCAGATAATGGAGCAGAGCATATTATCAGATGAAAGATCGGAAGTTTTTTAAGCATGGTTTTCTCCGAATATCCAGAGAGAGAGAGAGAGAGAATAAAATGAGGGAAAGGCAGGGAGGTTAACCAGAAAATGGAGCATCCGGTTTGCTACCCTGCACTAGGGGAAGGGGGAATGGGGAAGAAAGATTGGAAAGAAAGCGAAGAGGGAAATAGACGCGCGCGAGAAAAAAAAAGGAGGGGGGGGGGAACTGGGGTGCTACAGTCTATACAATAGGCCGCTGCCACGCAAAAAGTTCAGTAGGGCCTTCACTGATTTTCTGTGAGCACACAAATCATGTCGTCTTTCCAGCACTGATTGTTCAGACAAAGGTCTGTCGTCAAGGCGAGCTAACGCAGCAGCTAGTTGCCGTCTTTGCACGCTGTAACGAGGACAGTGACAGAGAACGTGCTCTATAGTTTCATCGCTGCCGCAATGACCGCAAGCAGCACTGTCTTCCATGCCGATTCGGAAGGCGAAAGCTTTGGTGAAGGCGACACCAAGCCATAGTCGGCAAAGCACCGTTGTCTCGAGTCGGGAGAGTCCAGACGGAGGCCGGAGTCGACGAGACGTGTCCAGTCTACGCAGTCGCGTGTGCCGTAAGCACTCGGTGTTCCACAGGGATTTTAATTCTGCATTAGCGATTTTTCGGATTGTAATTGCAGCATCAGTCCTTGAAAATGGTATAGATTTTTCTTCACCATCTTCGTGTGCTGATCGGGCAGCTGCATCGGCATGTTCGTTGCCCAATATGCCGCAGTGACTTGGAAGCCACTGAAACGTGATTCTGTGTCCTTCGTCGAAGAGGTGGTGAAGCAGCTCTCTAATTTCCACCACTAGTTTTTCATGAGGTCCCCGGCGTAAGGCGAATATCAAACACTGTGGTGCTGCCTTAGAGTCCGTGAACACGCTCCATTTCTTGGCTTCTTGGTGTTTAATGTCTTGAATTGCGCTACGTAGAGCAGCAAGTTCCGCAGCTGTCGATGATGTCTGGTGGGATAAACGAAACTTCACCGTTGTCGCTGTTGCAGGAAAGATCACCGACCCTGCAGACCCATCCACTTTAGTTGAAGCGTCAGTATATAGATGAGTATGCTCACTGTATTTCTCATATAACAAGAGAAGAGAAAGCTGCTTTAGCGCTGGAGACGAGAGCCGGGCTTTTGACCCTATGCCTGGAACCGTGAGTTCAACATGTGCACAGGTCATACTCCATGGGGGAGTTGAAATCCTCGATAGAGTTGTATATCCCGTAAGAATGCGTGTGCGATATGACAAGACTGTCTGGCAAAATGAGGCACGAATATCCAGAGCTTCTCAAAGGAGTACGTGAAAAACGAATACCCCCCCCCCCCCTAATAAAAAAAAGTTTGCACCACACGCTGCACTGTTATTCACCAAGGGCATATATATATATATATATATATATATATATATATATATATATATATATATATATATATATATACATTTACATATACTGCTCACGGCTGGTTATTTTTTCATCCACTTTTCTTTCTTCTTATTTACAATCCATTGGTTCTAATAACTTCCCCTGTAAATTCCTTGGCATTACTGTCTGTTAGATCTCAATAATATTGTGTTAAAACACGGAAAAACGAGCCATTAGGTATACACTTTTTTCCCATATATATATATATATTGTAGCGAAGCCTCCGAACTCTGAAATGGGTCGAACGCTTGAGTACCTTCTAGTGGGGCTACCCAACAAGAACGCCGCTCGCGCTGGGAGTCCGTGCTTGGCCGTTACTGCCGCCATTGTGTATACTCGCTGTCTGCCCGCTAATAAACGCCATAACAAATTGGTGGAGAGTGCTACGATCCCTTTTGATGCCCTGGGAACTGCGTTCACGTACCCTGCAATCTACAATGTCCCACGACGCCTCGCAGCAAACGCCTCCTCCCATGCCACCCCCTTGTGCCGGTGTCCCCAGGATCCGAGATCCACCCATCTTCACGGGCGCCGATGGCACTGACGTGGAGGACTGGCTCGCTATCTACGAGCGCGTGAGCGTCCCCAACAAATGGGACGAGGACGGCAAGTTGACAAACTTGGTGTTCTACCTTGCGGGCGTGGCAAGCTTGTGGTACAACAACCACGCGTCCGATTTCGCAACCTGGTCCAATTTCAAGACCGCTATTACCAACGTTTTTGGCCGCCCTGCCGTTCGTAAGCTGCAAGCCGAGCAGCGCTTACGCGAACGCGCTCAGCAGGCCGGTGAATCATTCACCAGTTACATAGAAGATGTCCTGGACCTTTGCAAAAAATCCAACGACAGCATGTCCGAATCAGACAAGATCCGGAACGTCATGAAGGGCATTGACGATGATGCCTTCACGATGCTGCTTGCCAAAAACCCAGGCACAGTAGCTGAGGTCATCACGCTGTGCCAGAGCTACGAGGAGCTCCGCCGGCAGCGTTCGATGACCCGTCGCTCTACACCACGAGATGCAGGGCTTGCAGGCTTGGAGGCGAGCTGTGATCAGGTGGCACTGCTGGCAGACCTCAAGTCCTTCATACGTGAGGAAATCGCGCGGCAGTTCTCTCTCCTGCCCTTTGCCCACCCACCGGCTGCTCAACAACCGGCCCATCTGCTTTGCCTGCGGTTACGCCGGTCACGTAGCCCGTACAACCGGCTCTTTCTTCGCCTATTGCTGGCCACCTCAGCCGTCCCTATCGCGACGAACCACCGTCTATGCCACCGCCGTCTCGCCCAGGTCCATCCTCCGAAGGTCGCCGTCTCCACGACGTCGTTCCCTGTCCCCCATGAGGCCAAGTTCGGCTAATCATGAGCGGGAAAACTAGTCGTCGCAGTCCCCGAGGCAAGGACTGCGATGCTATTGCGATGTGAAAGCCCTCAGAACCGCCCATCTAATGTCATAGACGTGCTTGTGGACGGTGTTCATGCATCTGCTCTTATTGACACTGGAGCTGCAGTATCCGTTATGGACGAAAACTTCTGCCGCTTGCTTCGAAAAGTGACGACGCCAATTTCTGGGTTGTCCCTTCGTACTGCCGGTTCACATCGTATCCATCCTTCAGCAGAGTGCACAGCTCGCGTTGTCGTTCAGGACGTTCTGTATGTCGGCCAATTCATCATCATTCCTGCATGCTCTCATGACGTCATCCTGGGGTGGGATTTTCTCTCCCGCAACGACGCCGTCATCCATTGTGCCGCTGCCGAAATTGAACTCTCACCGTTCTCGCATTTGACGCCGGAAGACAGTCCCTCGACACTGAGTAAGATTCTCGTGAAAGACGATACCATAGTGCCTCCAAGTTCGGCAATGGGTGTATCTGTCTACTGCGCTGGACTCTCCGACACAATTGCACTCGTTTCGCCATCCGACCGTGCTTGCCGAAGGAAAGGGTTGCTAGTACCTTTCGCGACCGTGCAAATCACCCAGAGCAACGCCGCTATTTTTGTGACCAACCCATCCCCGTACACTGTTACCTTGGTTCGAGGGGAATGTCTCGGCAGAGTGGAACCAGTGGATAACGCACAAGTCCTGGACGTACCTGATGACTCGCGTTGTCCCAGTTCGTGTACCGTCAGCGCTGTTTCCACTTATGATTCATCATCTCCTGATGTATTTGGCCCTTACATAAATGACAATCTTACGTCGGTACAGCGTTCCCAGCTTCTGGACCTGCTGCGAGAATATCATTCTTCTTTCGATGTCGGGCGAAGTTCTCTCGGTCGCACGTCCGCTGTTACACATCGTATCGACACTGGTGCCCATCCACCATTACGGCAACGTCCCTACCGCGGGTCGCCTGCTGAACGTCGGGAAATTAACGAGCAGGTTGATGATATGCTCAGACGCGACGTTATTCGGCCCTCGGACAGTCCATGGGCGTCTCCTGTTGTTCTTGTCGCCAAGAAAGATGGTTCTGTGCGGTTCTGTGTGGACTACAGACGGCTCAATAAGATCACTCGCAAGGATGTTTACCCACTGCCGCGCATCGATGACGCAATTGACAGCCTTCACGGAGCCGAATTTTTTTCTTCTCTCGATCTGCGCTCCGGGTACTGGCAAGTACCCATGGCTGATGACGCTCGACCGAAGACTGCGTTCATCACACCCGACGGCTTGTACGAATTCAACGTCATGCCGTTTGGTCTATGTAATGCACCTGCGACCTTTGAGCGCATGATGGACACCGTTCTGCGCAACTTGAAATGGCACACATGCTTGTGTTACCTCGATGACGTTGTTGTGTTCGCTCCAGATTTCTCCACGCATCTCCAACGTCTGAAAGAAGTTTTCGCACGTGTGAGCAATGCCGGCTTGCAACTAAATCTGAAGAAGTGCCGCTTTGCAGCACGGCAACTCGCCATCCTAGGGTACGTCGTGTCTAAGGATGGCATTCTTCCTGACCCAGCCAAGCTTCGGGCCGTGGCTGAATTCCCCAAACCTGCGTCCGTCAAAGAACTGCGTAGTTTTGTGGGCCTGTGCTCATACTTCCGACGCTTCATACGAAACTTTGCTACGATTGTATCACCGCTGACGAAGCTCCTTGGAAGTAACGGGCCCCTCAATTCGTGGTCGTCTGAGTGCGACGACGCGTTCGCGAAGCTTCGCCATTTGCTGACGTCTCCTCCCATTCTACGCCACTACGACCCTACGGCCCCGACGGAGGTGCACACAGACGCCAGTGGTGTAGGCCTTGGCGCTGTCCTGGCACAGCGCAAACCCGGATTCTCTGAATAAGTCGTAGCATATGCAAGCCGTACGCTCACGAGAGCCGAGACAAACTACACCGTCACGGAGAAAGAGTGCCTGGCGATCGTCTGGGCCCTTACAAAGTTTCGACCTTATTTGTATGGTCGCCCATTCGATGTCGTCACCGACCATCATGCACTATGCTGGCTTTCATCACTGAAGGATCCCTCAGGCCGTCTCGCCCGTTGGGCTCTTCGCTTACAAGACTATGACATCCGCGTGCTGTACCGCAACGGACGCCAGCATGCTGACGCCGACGCCCTCTCGCGCTCCCCTCTGCCTGAAGGTGATGTGCTCTGCTCAGTATCCTCGGCTGCTGTTTCTGCCATTGATGTTGACATCATCGCTACCGAACAGCGAAAGGATAATTCGATCAGCCCGCTCATCGACTTGCTCTCTGATCCATCCGCAACGCCATCCACGCGTGCCTTGCGTCGTCAAGCTCGCCATTTCGCCATCCGTGACGGCCTTCTACACCGACGCAATTACGACGCCGATGGCCGGCAGTGGTTACTCGTGATACCCCGCAGTCTGCGGTCAGAGATATGTGAATCCTTCCATTCTGATCCGCAATGCGCGCACTCTGGGGTATTCAAAACCTACCGTCGTATTCGACAACGCTACTTCTGGCGCGGGATGTACCGCTATGTGCAGCAGTTCGTTCGCTCCTGCCTCGCTTGCCAACGCCGCAAACCGTCAGCACACATGTCGCCAGCCAGTCTGCAGCCGTTACCTTGCCCTGAGCGTCCGTTTGGGCGCATAGGTATCGATTTGTATGGACCACTTCCTCTGACGTCAGCTGGTAACCGCTGGGCCATCGTCGCCGTAGATCATTTAACGCGATACGCCGAAACCGCCGCTATCCCTGCGGCTACTGCGCGTGATGTTGCGTCCTTCCTACTGCATCGATTTATACTGCGCCACGGTCCACCTCAGGAGCTTCTCAGCGATCGAGGCCGTGTCTTTTTGTCGGAAGTCGTCGAAGCCATTCTGACGGAGTGCCATTCTGTCCACCGCAAAACTACTGCTTACCATCCACAGACGAATGGCCTCACCGAACGCTTTAACCGCACCCTCGGCGACATGCTTTCTATGTACGTCGCTGCCAACCACACTAATTGGGATAATATACTGCCCTTCGTCACCTACGCCTACAACACCGCCCCTCAGAGCACGACTGGTTTTTCACCTTTCTACTTGCTGTACGGAAGGCACCCGTCGCACACCATGGACACAATGCTCCCGTACACGCCGGATCCATCTGAGTGTACACCTATTTCCGAGACAGCCAGGCTTGCTGAAGAGTGTCGCGAGCTTGCCAAGACTTTTACGATGCAAGAGCAAGAGCGGCAGAAGAGTATTCGTGATGGCTCCACCACTTCTGAGCCCACGTTCCTTCCTGGTGCGCTTGTATGGCTCTCGATCCCGACCTCTGCAGCTGGCCTCTCTTCCAAACTACGTCCCAAATACGAAGACCCCTACCGTGTCATCGAGCGCACCTCACCCGTCAACTATCTGATTGAACCCGTTGAACAATCTTCGGACATGCGCCGCCGTGGGCGAGACATCGTCAACGTGGAGCGCCTGAAAGCTTATTATGACCCGCTCATAGTAACAAGCGGTTAGGTCGCCAGGCGGCTCCCTCTTCGACCCCGGGGTAATTGTAGCGAAGCCTCCGAACTCTGAAATGGGTCGAACGCTTGAGTACCTTCAAGTGGGGCTACCCAACAAGAACGCCGCTCGCGCTGGGAGTCCGTGCTTGGCCGTTACTGCCGCCATTGTGTATACTCGCTGTCTGCCCGCTAATAAACGCCATAACAATATATATATATATATATATATATATATATATATATATATGTATATATATAGTCAAGTAGATCCTCCGTGAGCGGTCACAACGTGGTTTATTTCGACGTTTCGGCCTAGAGTCTGGCCTTCATCAAGATTAGGTGGTGGTAGTGGTTAGAAGATGCAGTGCCTTTAATCTTGATGCGTGCAGTAGGGAGGCCCCTACTGTCGCGTGAAGCCGGGAGCCCCCTACTGCACGCGTAATCCAGAAGCGGGCAAGGAATTCGCATTGCGCCCGCTTACCAGCCTCTGCCGCAATACGCGGCACCCCTCTTTCTACGACGAAATGTTGACGGGGCGCCGAGTAGTTAAAAACTTAAAACTTCCTAAAACGCCCGCTTACCAGCCTCCGCCGCAATACGTGGCACCCCTCTTTCTACGACGAATTGTTGACGGGGCACCGAGTAGTTAAAGACTTAAAACTTCCTAAAAAGCCCGCTTACCACCCTCTGCCGCAGTACGCGGCACCCCTCTTTCTACGACGAAGTGTTGACGGGGCGCCGAGTAGTTAAAGACTTAAAACTTCCTAAAAAGCCCGCTTACCAGCCTCTGCCGCAGTACGCGGCACCCCTCTTTCTACGACGAAATGTTGACGGGGCGCCGAGTAGTTAAAGACTTAAAACTTCCTAAAAAGCCCGCTTACCAGCCTCTGCCGCAGTACGCGGCACCCATCTTTCTACGACGAAATGTTGACGGGGCGCCGAGTAGTTAAAGGCTTAAAACTTCCTAAAAAGCCCGCTTACCAGCCTCCGCCGCAATTCGCGGCACCCCTCTTTCTACGACGAAGTGTTGACGGGGCGCCGAGTAGTTAAAGACTTAAAACTTCCTAAAAAGCCCGCTTACCAGCCTCTGCCGCAGTACGCGGCACCCCTCTTTCTACGACGAGATGTTGACGGGGCGCCGAGTAGTTAAAGACTTAAAACTTCCTAAAAAGCCCGCTTACCAGCCTCTGCCGCAGTACGCGGCACCCCTCTTTCTACGACGAAGTGTTGACGGGGCGCCGAGTAGTTAAAGACTTAAAACTTCCTAAAAAGCCCGCTTACCAGCCTCTGCCGCAGTACGCGGCACCGCTCTTTCTACGACGAAGTGTTGACGGGGCGCCGAGTAGTTAAAGACTTAAAACTTCCTAAAAAGCCCGCTTACCAGCCTCTGCCGCAGTACGCGGCACCGCTCTTTCTACGACGAAGTGTTGACGGGGCGCCGAGTAGTTAAAGACTTAAAACTTCCTAAAAAGCCCGCTTACCAGCCTCTGCCGCAGTACGCGGCACCCCTCTTTCTACGACGAAGTGTTGACGGGGCGCCGAGTAGTTAAAGACTTAAAACTTCCTAAAAAGCCCGCTTACCAGCCTCTGCCGCAGTACGCGGCACCGCTCTTTCTACGACGAAGTGTTGACGGGGCGCCGAGTAGTTAAAGACTTAAAACTTCCTAAAAAGCCCGCTTACCAGCCTCTGCCGCAGTACGCGGCACCGCTCTTTCTACGACGAAGTGTTGACGGGGCGCCGAGTAGTTAAAGACTTAAAACTTCCTAAAAAGCCCGCTTACCAGCCTCTGCCGCAGTACGCGGCACCCCTCTTTCTACGACGAAATGTTGACGGGGCGCCGAGTAGTTAAAGACTTAAAACTTCCTAAAAAGCCCGCTTACCAGCCTTTGCCGCAATACGCGGCACCCCTCTTTCTACGACGAAATGTTGACGGGGCGCCGAGTAGTTAAGGCCTAAAACTTCCTAAAAAAGCTCTTTTTTGCCCCTTATCGAACCGCCAGAGCCAGGAGGCGCCGTCTGGTCGGGAAGAATGCGTTAGTGAAAGAAAGCATACACAGACCAGTGACATCAGAAAGGTGAAGGGGAAAAAGGGGAGAGAGATGAAGTGGAAGTGGAAGGAAAAGTGGAAGGGGGGCGCATGGGGGGGAGTCTACCTTATATCCTTTTCCCTTTTTTCTTTTTCCTTTTTTTCTCTTCTTTTCCTTTTCTTCTTTTTTCCTTTTTCCTGTCATTTTCCCTCTTTCCCTCTGATTTGAGATTGTATAAAGCTGAGCACCAACAAACTGTACCTTTATTCCTGATGAAGGCGCGACTCTAGATCGAAACGTCGAAATAAACCACGTTGTGACCGCTCACGGAGGATCTACTTGACTATATGCAACACTACGGCCACTCAACCACCATGCCTGCCTATATATATATATATATATATATATATATATATATATATATATATATATATATATATATATATATATATATATATATATTGTTAAGCGGTTTATTGACGGACACTCAGCGATGATTCACGACAGCGACAGTCAATGCGGGGATCGACTCTCTGCACGAGCTGCTCTTCTTCTTAAGAAAAGGGCGACCCACTAGAAGGCGTTGAAGAGGATGACCCACTGTTCAAAGGCTTTACCACAACTACCCCGGGTACGAAAAGGGAGCCGCCTGGCGACCTAACAGCTGGTTACAATGAGCGGATCATGATAGGCCTTGAGGCGCTCCACGTTAACAATGTCGCGTCCTCGACGACGCATGTCCGAAGATTGTTCGATGGGTTCAATCAAGTAGTTGACTGGAGAAGTGCATTTGACGACACGGTATGGGCCTTCGTATTTAGGCAATAGTTTTGAAGATAGGCCGGTTGCAGTAGTAGGGATCGAGAGCCAGACGAGCGCTCCAGGGAGGAATGTGGGCGCAGTAGTACTGGCGTCAGCGCGAATGCTTTTTTGCCGCTCTTGATTATGCGCAGTAAAGGTCTTTGCAAGTTCTCTACATTCTTCAGCAAGCTTGGCTGTAGCAGAAATAGGTGCCCACTCAGACGGATCTGGCCTGTACGGAAGTATCGTGTCGATGGTGTGTGACGGGTGCCTTCCATATAATAAAAAGAAAGGTGAAAAGCCAGTAGTGCTCTGAGGGGCGGTATTATATGCGTAGGTGACGAAGGGTAGAATGGAATCCCAATTTGTGTGATCGGCGGCGACGTATTTGGAGAGCATGTCGCCCAGCGTACGGTTGAAGCGTTCTGTGAGGCCATTCGTCTGCGGGTGGTAAGCAGCAGTTTTGCGGTGAACAACGTTGCACTCTTTGAGAATGGCTTGAACGACTTCAGACAGGAAGACACGGCCTCGGTCACTGAGCAGTTCCTGGGGTGGGCCGTGTCGCAGAATGAATCGTTGGAGCAGAAAGGAAGCCACATCGCTCGCTGTAGCCGCGGGAAGAGCGGCTGTTTCGGCGTATCGCGTGAGGTGGTCTACAGCAACAATGGCCCAGCGGTTACCAGCCGACGTTAGTTGAAGTGGCCCATACAAATCGATGCCAACGCGCCCAAACGGCCTGGCAGGGCAAGGTAGAGGTTGCAGACCTACCGGCGACAGGTGCGTTGAAGTTTTGCGGCGCTGACATTCTATGCAGGAGCGAACGAATTTCTGCACGTAGCGGTACATGCCACGCCAAAAGTACCGTTGGCGAATGCGGTGGTAAGTCTTCGATACCCCGGAGTGCGCACACTGCGGATCAGAATGAAAGAATTCGCATATGTGAGAGTGCAGACTGCGAGGTATGACTAGTAGCCACTGGCGGCCGTCACCGTTGTAATTGCGTCGATGGAGGAGGTCGTCGCGAACTGCGAAATGGTGGGCTTGACGACGCAACGCGCGAGTGGATGGAGTGGATGGATCAGTCAGCAAGTCTATCAGTGAGGCAATCCATTGATCCTTGCGCTGTTCAGTAGCAATGACATGAATGCTAATCGAAGAAATGGCAAGGTGAGACACTGAGTTGTTGGCATTGTCGTCAGGCAAGGGAGAGCGCGACAGGGCGTCGGCGTCAGCATGTTGCCTTCCATTGCGGTACAGCACGCGGATGTCATAGTCTTGCAGGCGAAGTGCCCACCGGGCGAGACGGCCTGAGGGATCTTTCAATGACGACAACCAGCATAGTGCGTGGTGGTCGGTGACAACATCAAATGGGCGACCATACAAATGAGGTCGGAACTTTGCAAGGGCCCAGACGATTGCCAAACATTCTTTCTCGGTGACTGTGTAATTAGTCTCGGCTTTAGTAAGCGTACGGCTCGCGTACGCCACGACATATTCCGGGAAGCCTGGTTTGCGCTGCGCAAGGACAGCGCCGAGGCCGACACCACTGGCATCCGTGTGTACCTCTGTAGGGGCCGTAGGGTCGTAGTGACGGAGTATGGGAGGCGACGTCAACAAACGACGAAGTGTTCTGAAAGCGTCGTCGCACTGTGATGACCACGAATGGAGAGGCCCGTTACTTCCGAGAAGCTTCGTCAGCGGCGATATGATAGTCGCGAAGTTTCGAATGAAGCGCCGAAAGTAGGAACACAGTCCTACGAAACTGCGCAGTTCCTTCACGGATGTCGGCTTGGGGAACTCGGTCACGGCCCGAAGCTTGGTTGGATCAGGGAGAATTCCGTCCTTGGACACGACGAAGCCGAGTATTGTCAGCTGCCGAGCTGCAAATTGGCACTTCTTTAGGTTCAGTTGCAGACTGGCGTTTCTCAGACGCGTTAAAACATGCCGAAGGCGTTGAAGGTGCGTCGAGAAGTCAGGAGCGAAAACGACGACGTCATCGAGGTAGCGCAGGCACGTGTGCCATTTCAGGTCACGCAGAACTGTATCCATCATGCGCTCAAAGGTGGCGGGCGCAATGCACAGCCCAAACGGCATAACGTTAAACTCGTACAAGCCGTCAGGGGTGACAAAAGCGGTCTTTGGTCGAGCGTCCTCAGCCATAGGTACTTGCCAGTACCCTGAGCGCAAATCGAGGGATGAAAAGAATTCTGCTCCTTGCAGGCTGTCAATCGCGTCATCTACCCGCGGTAGTGGATACACGTCCTTACGAGTGATCTTGTTGAGGCGTCGGTAGTCCACACAGAACCGCACAGAACCGTCCTTCTTCGTGACGAGAACGACAGGAGATGCCCAGGGGCTGCTAGAGGGGCGAATAACATCGCGGCGAAGCATGTCGTCGACTTGCTCGTTGATTACACGGCGTTCTGTGGGAGATACGCGATATGGACGTTGCCGCAGCGGTGGCTGTGCGCCTGTGTCGATGCGATGCGTAACGGTGGATGTGCGGCCGAGAGAAGGTTGAGCGACATCGAAAGAAGAGCGGAATTCTTCCAACAGGCCCAAAAGCTGGGAACGCTGGCCCTGCGTAAGGTCGTCGGGTATGCAGGGACCGAATATATCATCGGATGATGAAGCAGATGTCGAAACAGCACCAAGCGTACAGGAACTTGGGCAGTGCTTGTCATCGGGTTCATCCATAACTTGCGCGTCTTCGATGGGTTCCACGCTGCCGAGACATTCTCCTCGCACCAACGTAACGCTGTACGGAGATGAGTTCACAACAAAAATAGTGGTGCTGCCGTGAGTGAGTTGCACGGCCGCGAAAGGAACCAGCAAGCTTTTTCTTATGAAAACTCGATGAGATGGCGAAAGGAGTGCAGCGGTGTCAGAAAGGCTTGCGCAGTAGAGCGACACCGCAACAGACGAGTTTGCAGGCACGAGTAACTTGCTTGCAGCGGATGGACTGTCGGCCGGCGTTAAAGAAGAGAATGGCGCGAGTTCTATTTCTGCTGGTGCGCAATGAATGACGGCGTCGTGGCAGGAGAGAAAATCCCATCCTAGGATAACGTCATGAGAACATGAAGAAATTATGATGAATTCGACCGCATACATCACGTCCTGAATCATAAGGCGGGCTGTGCACATCGCTGTAGGGTGAATGCTTTGGGCGCTGGCTGTACGGAGGGAGAGCCCGCAAAGCGGCGTGGTCACTTTGCGCAGTAATGGGCAAAGTTTTTCGTCCATCACGGATACGGCGGCTCCAGTATCTACAAGGGCAGACGCACGAACGCCATCCACAAGCACGTCTATCACGTTCGACGGGCTTTCCTGAGGGCTTCCGCAGTTCGACAGCGTCGCAGCCCTTGCCTCGTGGACTGCGACGACTAGTTTTCCTGGTCGCCCTCGAGTGGACGTGGCCGCATCGGTGACAGTGAGCGACGTCGTGGAGATGGTGAACGGCGGGTAGATGCAATGGGGCGGGACGACGGTGACATAGGCGGCGGTTGGTCGTAAGAGCGGCTTGACTGGCTGGGAAAGTTGGAGGCGACCTGCGGTTGCTGCACACGATTGCAATATCGTGCCACATGACCGACGCAACCGCAAGCAAAGCAGATGGGGCGATTATCAGCAGTGCGCCATTGGTTTGCTGGTCGTATCCATGTCGCAGAACGCGATTGGCGAGCCGGCTGCTGATATGAGTGCATGGTAGGCGGCACTCGGGGCACGTGGGTGACGCCGGCGTATGTAGGCGAGACAGGTTCTCCAAAGGCCTGGGGCCTCGCGACGGTTTCGGTGTAATTTAGCGGGACAGTGACAGAAATCGGTGGGGGCGGCCTGGCAACAACTTGGGCGTAGCTGAGTGGCACAGATGCAGGAGGTGGCTGGTGGTATTCAGGGACGACCTCCGCGATTTCCTGCTGAATGGCTCGGCGGAGTGGAGGTGGAAGTGTACTTGATGGCTGTTGAGCTTGTTGTGGGGAAGCAAAAGCCAGTAGAGAGACCTGGCGGGCAACTTCCTCACGCACGAACGACTTGATTTCGGCGAGCAAGGTTGCGTGGTCTGGAACTGCTGACAAGGCCGAGAGATCAGCATCACGTGGTGGCGGGCGACGGGTCATCAAGCGCTGCCGCCGCAGCTCGTCGTAACTTTGGCATAACATGATGACTTCTGCCACAGTGCGGGGTTTCTTTGCCAGGAGCATGGTGAAGGCATCGTCGGCGATGCCTTTTAGAACATGCGTTATTTTTTCAGCCTCTGACATGTTCAGGTCGACCTTTTTGCACAAGTCAAGGATGTCCTCGATATAACTTGTGAAGGACTCACCGGTCTGCTGGGCTCGTTCACGTAAACGCTGTTCAGCTTGCAGCTTACGAACGGCAGGGCGGCCGAACACGTCGACGACAGCGGTTTTAAAAGCGGACCAAGTCGGGAAATCAGATGCGTGGTTATTGTACCACATTCCGGCCACCCCCGCAAGGTAGAAGAACAGGTTGCCGAGTTTAGCTGCCTCATCCCAATGATTGGGGACGCTCACACGTTCGTACATGGCAAGCCAGTCCTCGACGTCAGTGCCATCCGCGCCGGTGAAGACAGGAGGGTCGCGGATGCGGGGGACACCGGGACATGGCGTCGGTGTAGGAGGAAGCGTTTGCTGGGCGGCGTCTTGGTACATGGTTGGAGGCACGGTACGGGATCGAAGCTCCAAGGGCATCGAATGCTGACCGAAGGTGTTTGAAGGGCACAGCACCTCCACCAAATTGTTAAGCGGTTTATTGACGGACACTCAGCGATGATTCACGACAGCGACAGTCAATGCGGGGATCGACTCTCTGCACGAGCTGCTCTTCTTCTTAAGAAAAGGGCGACCCACTAGAAGGCGTTGAAGAGGATGACCCACTGTTCAAAGGCTTTACCACAATATATATATATATATATATATATATATATATATATATATATATATATATATATATATATATATATATATATATATATATATATAGACACCGTAGTGGTCCACCGCCGTCACTCGTAACGAGTATCGAACAAAAAAAAAACTCGGTAAATTAAAAATACCAATGACACATTGTGATTTTAACCCGGATCCACTGCGGGCCTGCCGAGTATTCTACCACTGAGACACGCCGGTTCTATGAACTCAGTAAATAAATAAAAAAAAACATGCCAATGATACAATAGCTTTCTAACCCGGGTCGGCTGCGTGCCAACCCAGTATTCTACCACTGAGCCGCACCAATGCTTGGAACTCGTTTCCAAACTGGTTTTAAGCAGGCTTGATGTCGGGAAAGGAATCGCGTTAATATGAGTAATAATGCGTTTTAGAACATCAAATGAACAGCCAGGCATCACACAATGCGAATTGCGTAACGACTTGGTCTTCCAATGCTCCCACCCATTACAAAACTTCCTAAAAAGCCCGCTTACCAGCCTCCGCCTATCTTGATCACCTATTAACTATGGCAAATAACCACTTCGCGCATATTTCTTCGTCGTCATCAGCCACTGCATAAAAAAAAAAAAGCACCATGATTTCCAACAAGTGTGTGTAGCGGATACTGCATACGCTTCTCCAAAGAATTACGAAGGATAGCATAGTGAATGCTGGCCTACTACACAAAATTTATTATATTTATGGCGCTGTGTGTACCCAGCAGTGTAGCATCCCAAGGAGTGTTTAGAAAAGGCTCTGAAAGGCCGCTCTACTAGCTTTCGCTGCGACTATGCTGCGCTGGCGTTTTTTTAAGACGCTCCAAACGCCAAGTGTGAAAGGAAAATTAAAGCAGATATGCATTAAAGTCCCTCCCACGTTCGCCTCTTAAAAATATTAAAAAGGTACTTTTGCAGCTATAAGCAAACACACGGCTCTAAGCACCCAGATCATTACGGCGCAACAAAGCAGGCCCCGCCTCCTTTTGCCCTGAGCAATATGGCCGCCGCGGCTTCACTTTGATATACGGGCGCGTATGCAGGACCACCACTCCAGAAGTTTCAGTATAGCCTCCTTGGCAGCATCAAAGAGAAATCGCGCTTTTACGCAGCCACTATTATTGACATGCTTCACAGACGTTGAAGTTCTGCGAAAAATTGCTAACTAGATTTCCAATTGATAACGGTATTTGGGGGTTCAGAACATCTTACAAACCCAACACAAGGGCAGTGAGGCTAAAGTGCTGCTCTCTTCCGAGTAGGTTAGAAAACTATGCTGATGCTTCGTTTCACGGTACGCCGAGACGCGTCGCCAGCACACACACAACACGTTTGTCTTATTTTCGGCAACTTGTAGTTTTCATATCTCAGTGGTTTTTTTCATCTGGATTCACCTACGGTTGCCGGTAGCGCTCCGTGTTTATGGACTAACCCCCTCCCCCCCCCCCCCCCCCCAAAGTAAATGTCGATAAACATTACCGGGTAAAATGTTTTTACAATTCGGATTTATCCTTGGAAGCTGCCATTTTAAAAAAAGCATTCTGAACGTTCAATGGTGTTTTCAAAGCTGTGAGTGCACCTCCATCATGGATAGTTACCTTGTAAAGTATGCTTGTGTCTATTACAAGAAGAAAAAATGTTCTAACTCGATTACTGGATTATCATATTTTCATGTTCAGATAGTATTTCATTTAATAATAATAATAATAATAATAATAATAATAATAATAATAATAATAATAATAATAATAATAATAATAATAATAATAATAATAATAATGATATGTCTTTTATTTTTGATAAAAAAAGATGAGAGAGGCTGGTATAATAGACTGTGGAGCACCTTGTACATTCGCCCGGTGCTTGAGTTTGGGTGTGCGTTATACGCGGGGGCACCTGCCTACAAGATACATCCTCTGGTAGTCATAGAGAGACAAGCCTTGAGACTATGCGTAGGTCTCCCCAAGTCTGTTTCAATCAATATCTTGTATCTTGAAGCTAGGCTTCCCCCACTTGCAACCCGTTTTAAATTGTTAGCTACACAGTCATTTCTTAGGCTCTATGAATCGCCGGTAAGGCGCTTAGAAACAGTTTTTATTGACCGTCCTGACTTGTTTTTTGGGGAATACTGGCCGAGATCTCGTATACCACAAATTTTGGTTATACAGCGCTTTCTAGATGATTTAGATGTTCAAATTGATCCTGTTTCTTTAATCAGTACCTATAACAGTGCTATTAAATTACAGTTTGATGATATCTTTCCGAAAATTCAAAATTGATGCCGCTCAGTTCTTTAGAAGCTATATTAGGAGATTACCTGGAACATACGCCAATACAAGCAGTCATAGCAACTGATGCATCACAAAGGGAAGAAAAATGTGGGATTGGTATTTTTTCTCCTGCCCTAGACTTGTCCTTTCGCTTCGCCTTCCCGATTATGTGCCCATATTTGAAGTAGAATTTTTTGCGATAATTTTAGCTCTCTGTAAAATAACTGCTTCAGTAAGAACCGCAGTAATTTTAACAGATTCACTATCAGTATGCGCCTCCCTTACTGCAGATGAGAACTCGCATGCTCAGAACGCTTTCAAAGCATTAGTTCCCTCGCATCTCAATCTCATCAAACTGGTCTGGGTTCCTGGACATAAGGGCATTTATATGAATGAAATGGCAGATGCGTTGGCCAAGTCATCTTTAAATGGACCTGTTATTGGTGTATTACCGGCATCGAAATTCTTGATAGGCGCTAGATTAAGAAGGAAACTACTGTTAGAGAAATTTTCTACGCCTTCACTAACAGCCACACCAGAATTCAAGCACTTGTTATACCATTGGAATAGTAAAATATGTCAAACGCGAGGAACGGAAGTCGCAATAACTAGACTGCGCTGTCCAATTCCACAGCTGAATTTATATTTACACAGAGCTGGTCTGGCAGCTTCCCCTCATTGTCCTGTTTGTGGAGTAAATGAGTCAACTGAACATTATCTCATTTATTGTAATAGATTCTCTGTCTTACGTAAAAACACTTTAGGAGCCGTTTGCCACCTTCTCGAAATAGATTTAAATACTGAAAATGTGCTTTCTTTCGGGGCTTTGTGTCTAGGCGACAGCGACGGGAAGATCGTTGACGCATTGCAGGTGTTCGTCAAAAGTTCAAAGAGGTTTAAGTGTTGAAATCATTGTTCGGTAGATTTTGAAATTTCCAAATTAATATTAAATCAAATGTGATGCTTTATTGCATTACACTACACATTATTTACAATTCAACCATCAAATTTGTCTTGTTGCATCTTTCTTTTATGACTCGTAAGTGGATTAATTTTAATCTGTTATTAAACAAGAAATTCATGAAAACTATCCTGTTCTTGGCCAATACCCCAGCGTGGGTATGCGCCACATCGTCAAGGATCTTGACTTGACTTGACTTGACTGGCTCCTGCCTCTGAATAGCTGAATAGATACTTAGGTGATTATTAAAGAATGTAAATGAACAGCCTCGTTAACAAAGTAACTAAGCATCCAGTTATAAAAAAATGGAGAAGCTAGATTATCAGAAACAATGCAAAGCACTTTCTTTGGAAACAGTTTACCGTAAGGCCACAATGCACCATCTTATAATGCATAATTAAATGAAGAATTTCAGAGAATTGAAAGTTTATGAAAAATAAACTTCGGTAAACGCAGAATTTTTTCCATAAAATAAACTCAAAGTAACACCCTCAGAATTAAAAAAAAAAACAAAACTCCTAAAATATGAACGCCCCGCAGCGGTGGTCTAGTGGCTAAGGTACTCGGCTGCTGACCCGCAGGGCACGGGTTCGAATCCCGGCTGCGGCGGCTGCATTTCCGATGGAGGCGGAAATGTTGTAGGCCCGTGTGCTCAGATTTGGGTGCACGTTAAAGAACCCCGGGTGGTCTAAATTTCCGGAGCCCTCCACTACGGCGTCTCTCATAATCATATAGTGGTTTTGGGACGTTAAACCCCCCATATAAATCAATCAATCCTAAATTATGAACTCCCACTGATGGTCTTTAGCGCTACAAAACAGCACTCATAGTTTGAAGTGCTGGGCACAATTTGGCCTAATGAACGTCTTTAATGCCTAATCAAATGTAAGTACACCAGTCTTTTTTTTTTCATTGAGTCCCTAATAAAGTCGGGCAGCTCCTCGGACGGGAGTCGGAATCGTGACTTTGCGTTTCATACTAGACCACCACAGCCTTGCGCTAGCGATAGCGAGTTATGGCCGTGTTGTGTAAATGCATTAGGGCTCATGTGATTGTTATCGTCTATGAGTCTCGCGAATTCATACAGAGTGCAACACTTGAGGCTGCGCAAGAACCTATAGCTGCTCAATGCGCTTCCAGCCCAGGAAAGGTGGGGCCACTAGAGTCGTATCGTTGACGAAACACCAAACGCAATTTATGCTGAGGGCGAGCTGCCACCGCTTGTGTCCCGATACAGGATTATACATCTAGTACGTCATTCAGTGCTTACAAGCTGGAAAGTCCTCTAGCGAACGCGTGGACAGTGAGTTCTTCATTTCGCGCGGTTGCTAGAACGTGCTCAAGATCTTTTTGAACGTTGAACCTTAAGCGAACAGATTGATAACCTGGGTGTATACATTGTTACATTAGTATTCGCATATTTTTATTAAAGACATTGCTTGAAATACATACACGTGCGTATGCACACTTGTTCAAAAAAAGGTGTCTAAATTTTAACTTTCGAAAGTGTGTCTGTTATCTCAGTTTGTTGGCTCATAAGTATTGCTTAGGTATCATATCGTAAATGCAAGAGAAGCCCTGTAAGGCCGCGTTATATGAAAATCGTGATTGACGTTGTGGCTGGGGAACCTTTACGTGTGGTACTTTGCACATTATAGAACAGCTGTAGAACAGCTCACTAATGTGCATGACTAATGCACCTCGACAGTGACAACGTCATTTCAAAGGCTTGATGTAGCATGTCGAAGTGGAAAAGGTATGATAAGAACGACAATCACTTCATAACTACTGTTATGTGATGGAGTTTGACGTTTCATCAACGACATGCCATAATGGTTAAAGTAGAATAATGATGCTTCGCATCGCTTTTAAGATCATGATACTGAGTCAGCTTCATCCTGCGAGACTGATGAAAGAAAAAGGTGATGTACGTTTTATGTAACTCTACCATAGCACAATGTTGAGCTGCAGTGAAGCACAAGTTTTGTAGCCTGGTGAAGAAATCGAAAATTTGCACGCGTGCTAAGCGTCGGCAATAATTTAATATTTGGTATACATCGGTGGTGCTTCTGGGACAAGGTGAGCGTAGTATGAAAAGCAGCTAATGTTTAGGCGGGGCATTCCCCAAGCAACACGTGTGTTAGAGATGTATACGACCAGTAGTCTACTACAGAAGGGTGGTTTTACGTATATGTGAAGCGGGCGCACTAATTACGGTGCGCTTCGACCTGAGTGGTCCCAATTTATGGGAAACCTTAACTTGAAGCGAAACTTGATTTTAGGTTGAGTAACGTAGCGCTTTGGGCATATTAGTACGTCATACCATAGTTTTTTAGCACTCGAAAAAAAAAAACACGAATGAATAAAAACGGGACAGGCGCTAACTTGGAACAATGTTCATTCCAAAAAAGGTAACCGTATATATAGGCAACATTGCTTTTCGAACGCACATTGCAAATAAGTATGTATCACATATCTTTGCAAGTTCCCATATATTTCGGAATGCGCACGTAGGATGGCAGCCGAGGGAGACACAACCAAGTGAGCAAGCCAACAGCAGCTGTAAGTACACAAACAGCGTTCAAGTAACGTGAAACCATTGAACTGGTCGCGTTTACTGCGGGGCGCTACCAAAGTGGTAGGTGTTCTGTGGCGCTACGCGTGGGAACTGCTCTATTCCAGTGGGGGAAGCAGATGCATACAATCTTGTATGAACATGCCAAGGGGTACATCACGAATGATCCTATCACTTGCCGTAATTCGGCCCTTGCTACAGTGACACGACCACCTGTGACCGATGAACACTTGATAACGGACAATACGAGACACTGCTTCGCTTTATTCCCAATGGTGGTCTTACGGTGCATATCTAATGCGCATATACACGTGTATACATAACATACACCCAAAATATGCGTTAACAACCAACTTGGGTTGCCTATATATATATATATATATATATATATATATATATATATATATATATATATATATATTATTAGGTTGTATACGAGGGACTATTGGTCAGCTGCCAGCGCGTAATAAGTTCACGTGCTACGTGACGCCAGACATGCTCATAAAGTGTGTGCCACACTCGCCTCCATGGCTACAGGTGGCGCTGACTGACACACCCACGTTTATAATCACATACAAGCCCAATAAAGTGGCTGGGGGGACAGCCGCCGTGGTTGCTCAGTGGTAGAGCATGGAACGTGTTATTCGAGGGTCGCAGGTTCGGTTCCTGCTCACGGCAAGTTATCTTTTTACCCACTTTTCTTTCTTCATATTTACTTAATTTTCTTCATTTTCGTCATTTCTTCACTTTTGGTTCATATTTTCATTACAGAGAGAGCGACAGAAAAGCCACCAGCCAGCTCCGATAGCGGGCACTGAGGCTCGTGACATTCCCTTCATCAGGCTACTGCATTTGTATGCTTTGCAATTCTTTCATATACAGTAAAACCTCGGTGACACGATCACGACTCGTACGTATTTCGTGGTGATGCGAATTGTTCACTGGTCCCGGCCAAGGCCCATTAGCCTGCGTCGTAGCGTTGTACGGTTGTTGCGAACCACTTTTCACCCAGGGACGTTTGATACAAACGTACGCTACCGCACAGACGACGCTGTGATTGCCGCGTCCTCGCTGTCACAGAGGACGCGGCAATCACGCGCGGGCCCCGGAAGCCGTGTGCGAGCCTGTGCTCTGCGCCTGCAGTTTGTCAAATCAGCAGCGCGTCGTAGCTTCCGAGGTTATGTGCGCGAATCTTGGGGGCTTAAATTTGCCTTCGTGTGCCTTAGCGTTGTGATTATGGCATTGGGATTGCAAATTTTTTAATTGCCTCGAGGCGTGTTACTGTGCACGAGGTGGCATAGTTGTACTGTGCTCACGTGTGCTTGCCACATTGATGCAAGTTATGTCATCGCAATCAGACCTCCTATGAAAGGTTGACGAGGACCGAAAGAAGTGGGCGGTCGTGGCGAAGCAGCTGGACCTCGCAACGCCAACATGAATGATTGTTGGGGTCGAGAACCCCTGTCAACCCTCCGATTCGCACGGGTGACTCCTTAATGTGCATAAACCCTCGCGATTATGTGGTTTCTGCCGTAAATCTCCCGAAAAAATGTCTCTCAACACCATTATGATAATAGAATAATTGAAGCAAAGGACAGCGGTTTGAAAAACTTTCTTACCTTCATCTATCGCGAGCAAAGCGCTTTGTGTGTCAACTTTGCCGCAGTGCTTGGTCGTCTTGCAAAAAAGCGTGATAAGATTTGAAAGGGCTTACTAGCTCTCACGGATCACAGCACATCTGGTTCATAAATTACACGGGCAATATATTTACGATTAGTAGTATAATCACTGACATACAAAAAGACTTTGTGAGTGCTGTTCATGACAATGCTGCGGCCCTGACAAACAATAAAGGAAAATGTACGCCAGCCTTCTTTTGTTGCGTACTAATAATCAGTGTTTAGGATGACAAGAATATTTTTCATGACCCGAAAGATGCATATCGCCGAGGTTTTGTTGTATGTAGTTGCACTGCTTTAATTAACCACCTTTTGTCAAGCTTTGAGGTGGTATCGTATAGCCATTATCTTTTATAACCGCAAAGTATCACGTGACAGTGGTGTGACTTTAGACGTGCGCTCCATTTGCCTTCTTGTTTTGGTGGACGTTTTTTGTTGTGGTACTTACCTTTTTTTTGTGACACAAAGGTTTTTATGATGATGACCAGACGCGGATCGATGTGGCACATACGCATTTGTTGGGCGAAAGCTTGCATTAATTTTAAATGCGAAGCATTTCTTAGCGAACTTCGGTGACTTTGAGCGTATCTATCTATCTATCTATCTATCTATCTATCTATCTATCTATCTATCTATCTATCTATCTATCTATCTATCTATCTATCTATCTATCTATCTATCTATCTATCTATCTATCTATCTATCTATCTATCTATCTATCTATCTATCTATCTATCTATCTATCTATCTATCTATCTATCTATCTATCTTTTTATCTATCTATCTATCTATCTATCTATCTATCTATCTATCTATCTATCTATCTATCTATCTATCTATCTATCTATCTATCTATCTATCTATCCACTTACATTTTGGTGCTCTCGTAGTCACCCCCCCTCCCTCAACTTGGCGTGAACCAAAATCACCGCGGGAGGGTAAGATCGTTTTAAGAATGTAACGCGCTGTTCAATACAGGAATAATGTCGCAATCCCGTCGCGTACGTCGTCAAACACTTCCCACCAGACAGTGGCACATACCCACGGGTGGGTATGTGCCACTGGTATGCGAGTGTGTGCCACAGGTGATAGACACTTGGTATCTACCCAGTACCGACGAGAACACACATGGGCAATTTTAACGCGTGAGCGTGGAGCAATACCCGACGTCGGTAGCGTCTACCCAACGAAGACACACTGCAGAGTAAATGTGAGAAAAAACTGACACAGGCAGCGTTGACCCCCCGACGAATGCGAATAATAAATTTCGGGGTCCCAGCAGGAATCGAACCCAAGCATTCTGCACGGCAGTCAATCATTATACCACAGAGATACGCCATGTCTCGGAACTACTTTTCGAATAGACGCTAATCTTCGTGAAACGTGAAAAGTAGTTCCAGTGCTACTTACCGAATTTTATAAACACTACGTATATACTTCTTTGGTGCAGCCGTCACGTCAGGTTAACGTCAATTGTGGTTATGTTCCATGAGCTGAATTTGATTTATGTAGCAGTGTCCATGGTTCACGGCCAGCATCTTCGCGAGCATCAGCGCTTCATATCGGCTTGTGGTGTTGCTAATAAGCATGTTGCAGTTGACATCGTTGCGCAAGTGCAAACAACTGATCATGTAAGCATCTGCAACTATTCAGCATATGTCTGTGCGTGCAACATTTGTATACGTATATTTAGCGTCATTTCATTACGTGTTGCTCAACAAAAAAAAAAATTGCAACACGGTCACCTTATCTCCGCGGGCTTCACATAACGTCGATCCCCAGGTACGTGGGATCTGCCGAACTTTTTTAGTGGACAAAAAGCGAATCATGGGATTTACCCAATTTCTGTGGCACGCACCCGTTTATGAGGCCCACATGTGTTACCACAGACCCCACGCATCAAAGCCTCGACCAAGCCCAGGTCCACAGATTAAAAAAGAAACCTATACCACGGCCGCTGGATAAAACACATTTTTTATTCAGCGGCCGTGCCTATGCTTAAGCGACGTCAAATGCACTGGAGATATGAAACAAGCAGACATGAATCTTGGCCACAGCTTTATACTTATTAAAATTTGTGTCACTCTGTCCCTATCAACTAAGAACGTTCACGAAACACTTAAAAACATGATGGGCTAACACGTTATGGCGTGTACTCATAGCGTCATATTTTTTGTTCTCTTCGTTGTTAAAAATACATTCTCGAACTGCATACCAAGCAACTTCTTGTTCCATTTTCATCTGACGTAGCACACCAAGCTTGCAGCCTAACTTACGTTCCCATCTTTCACTAAGATACCGTGCCTGTCGCCATGCTTCAATCATTTGTAATTTATACAATTTCACTTTTGAAGTCAGCACTCTAATTTTTCAATGCATTTATCGTTTGTTGAATACGTAGCCTCAAAATAGCGTTTTATTCATCATATTCATGGGTTCCTCTAACTTATAGCAATTGCTGCCCCTAATGACCACGTACTATCATGATGAGTGGACTACAGTCCAAGTGTACAAACTTAGTTTCACGTATTAGGGAGAATATATGGGAACTCTTTTCTCTCATACCAAGATCCCTTGCTGTCGTTCTGAAGGGCAGTGTCTTTCAATGGCTCGGCTATGCAAACCAACCTCCAACAATATAAAGCCGCGTAATAATCCATTTTTAAGCAGGGCTTTACCACAGGACATTTTTGTAACACTGTGGAACCAACGCAATGTAATGCGGTGAAGCACATTTGCCAGGCAACGCTCTCACAAACCACATTACACATTTCACTGTGGCAAACCGGGTACTCTCATGTGGTTGAATTACATGACTTCCCGCTATGTTTGTCATGGTGTGCAATCAAGAAACTGAAGAGTGAATGGTTGGGGCAGCTCGAGCAGTCGTTTTAGATGCGGAGCGTTTCTTAGCCCCACGTGGTCGCACCTCAGCTGTGGTCTTGCACTGCCACTGAGATCGGCCCACTTTTGACTAAACGATGATGTGATGACATCGCGTGAAGTCAGTTGAGATGACGCCATACGGATGTTCTGATGACTTCACAAATTTTAGCGACTTTTGACTTCACGATGGCGTAATCAGCTGACGATAATTTTTCGCATCACTCCTGTGTACGCCGATGGCAGACGCCGACGTGGGAAGCTGGTCATTTTACTTCATATTGCATCAATTTGCAACCTTCAATTTACACTTTAGCATTCTACGCAATAGTTATGAAGCGATGATATCAATATTTTCGCTAGTCTTTATATGGTAACAAATGATATTCGCAACAAAAACGAATTGCCCGTCCATCAACAATGCGGCATTTCATAGCACCTCCGGCGGTAGTTTGAAAAAAGTAAAATTGTAGGCCACTTGAGCTTCATTTTTAAGAGTAGCGTAACACGATAGCGTAATTGATCCGAGTTCGCATCACCTTCTGACACGTTATCGTGGATTCACTTTTTCGTGACAACGTTAACCACGGCGCTATAGTAAACGAACATATGTGTACCTAAAATATGACATTTAAACTATCCTGGAATGCCTACAACAAGTACAATTGCGAAGTGCCCACTACGCCATAATTCTTCCACTGGCGATTTAAGTAGACGCTACGCGTGTCCGTAAGGCAAAACGCGCAGCTGCATAGCTGCAAAATTTCACGATGCGGTAGCTGATAACCAGAATTGTGCCTGAGCGCCTTGTTAATGTTGGGCCTTTAAGTTCGCTTCGCTACTCGCTGCGCTATTCACACGTTCTAACGCCTGGGGTGATTCTGCCCTGCCGCCTCGCTTTATTACATGCGTCAAGGAGACATCCACGCACAACACGACATTATTATCAATTTTTCTTTTTTTTTTCGGAACAATTTCAAGCATAGGCATGGGTCTTTGTTTGAACACCCATACTTACCGTGCAGAGGACCTGAGTTCATTTCCTATCCGAACCAATGATAATTATTAGAAGCGAAGTTCCTTGGGGTGTGGGTCATTCCCTTGTAGTAGTAGTAGTATGTTGTAGTAGTAGCCACTTCTAGTTAGTTTCAAGAATTGCTCACAAGGTGGCATTGTGTGTATATGTCCTTAGAAATATTGTCACTAATTGGCGTTAGTGGTTTTCGTATAAGAAATTCACAGCATATCCGTGGAGTGAATGATGATGTGTGGGGCGAAGCATCCATCCGTTCATCCGTATGTCCGTCCGATGCGTGCTCTAGTGTGATAGGAGCCGATGGAGAGATAGACAGTCAGACGGATCGACGGACGGACAGATGAACTAACAGACAAATGGATGTACGCTTCGCCCCAGTCATCATCATTCACTCCGTGGATATGCTGTGATTTTTCACTTATTGCATCTTTCTGGAATGTTCCCTCCCGAACAACGGAAGTTTCAGCTCATAACCAACGACAGCGAAGCCGACACTGGAATTTCTGCGAAACAACCTCTTTAACGTTCTCGCGTTGATTCCGATGCTCATGCACGATGCTGTCGTCAATGCAGTGTTGATTCGTTGTACGATGCAACCAGCTGACCTGACACGTCGCTCAAAAATTACAATTGACTTCTTCTCACTAGCCTTGCCCGCCGTGGTGGTGGGGCGGCGAAGGTCACAGTGTCCCTTGCGTCCGCGGTGGTCGCATTTTCGTGGAGGGGAAACGCTGGAGGGTCATGTGATCTCAGTGCACGCTAAAGCTTCAAGAATACCAGGTGGTTACAGTTTACGGCGCCATCCACTTCGGCACCCCTCATAATCACATCGTGGTTCTGAGACGTAAAAACTTAGGTATCATTATTTCTCAATAGCCTGTATGAACAAGTGTCGTCTGGCAATAAGAATAATGACGATTACCTGAACTTGAACTCATTTTTTCAACAACCACTGTAATCTCAGTGACATAAACATTACTGACACTGCAAGGCAATGACATGCTAATTGATTATTATTATTATTATTATTATTATTATTATTATTATTATTATTATTATTATTATTATTATTATTGTTAATATTATTATTATAGCTGCTATTATTATTCTCGTTATTATTACCATTCTGATGGTTATCTGGTCTTTGCACCTTTTTGCTGTGGCCTTTTTGAGTTGTACTTACCATTTCGAGGTCCGGAGATTCCCAGGCGAGGTTTTATAAAATGCTGCTTTAACAGTGCGGAGTGAAAAAAGAAAGTTGTGTGGGTTTATTATCCGATATTAACAAAAAAAGCGTCTTTTTCTTGCATTGGCTGAGTGGCTGTCCCGCAGTGAGGCAGGAGTGTCGCAAGTACGAAACAAACAAACAAAGAACAAAAAGGGTGGTGTGCGCATGAGCGAGAAAGTGTGGGCGCGCGTGTCCACATTTCTATAGCACAATATTGTGGCGCTGGGGGTCGTCAGTGTGAAGTCAGTCCAGGGCGGGTGATCGATCAGTAGACCTCTAACCGCGTGATGCTGTTCCATAGCCTCATGAGGCTGTAGCCCTGACGTTTCTCCTTTTTGGGCCGCTTGCTCTCGTCGATGCCCATATGGTCGAGAGACATCAGCAGGTCCCGTTTCTCCTCGAGATTCTTGATCCAGGCCGCTTGGGTACAAAGCGATTTACTGTTAGCATAACGAGCTAGAACAAGGCCTCTCGACCTCCTATCAGGAAAAAGATCACATGCAGAGAACTCAGTGCCTCAAAGACTGCACTATTTAAACACAAAAGCGTTTCATTCTAAGTTCCGCCAGTATTTCGACGTCACTTCCGCGATGGAAATCACAAGTGCATTTTCTTCGTGCGAATTCTTGATGACGTCATTCTCGTGACGGAAATGACGTCATTAAGAATGCAAGTGAACCTGTCACAGAGAAAAAAAATAAGAAAACATTTAGCGTGGCACTTGGTCGCGATGTGGAAATAAACACTTCTTGGTTCGGGAAAATACGAGCCGGGCACACTAGCCGATGCACCACCAGCGGTAATGCTAAAAATGGCAAGAACATGCCTCATATTCTATGCGAACGCCTCCCCCGTTTACTACGCTTTTGGTAGATGCCACGCTGAGAAATACCAATATAGGACTAGAGTACAATTGCATCATTGCCATACTCATTTCTTGCGCGCGGTCCGCGCACAACTACTTCTGTGACGATGTATCTTTTTTTTCATGCTACAACGATTTCAAATGGGGAGGGATCAACCATCTATTTTCTCGTATGCGATGACGACAATGAACATGATCAAAGGTGTATGCAAAGGCAGGTAAGGCTCGGGATAAATCAAGAGGCGAGTGACGGCCAGATGCTGGTGGCGCAAGGACGTGAACAGCAATGTGTTTAATCTAAAACAAATGTCGGAGATGACGACTAACCCGATTTAACAGTAATCCGCCAACTGACAATGTGCCTTTGACAAATATATGCCCACCTGCCATAAAGCTGGCCTGCCTGTCAGGTGCGCTTATTCCTTTTCATACAACCTCTTCAGCACAATGTACTTAATGCAGAATAGAATAGCAAATCCAAGCTATTACAAGAAATTAAGGTACAAAGGAAGCACTCCTCAGTTCGCTAAGCGCAAAAGTAGCCTGCCTCACTTTTCTTCTCTACCCTTTATGGTCTTGGCTACTCGTACCAGGCAATGGTTAAAATACTGATTTATGAGAGTGTGACTTAGGGCGACTGGGCAAACCGAACATCCCTGACCCGCGGTCTAGTTAATAAGGCACTCGGCTGCTGACCCGCAGGTCGCGGGATGAAATCCCGGTCGCATTTTCGATGGAGGCAAACGTCCGTGAGGCCCGTGTGCGTAAATTTAGGTGCACGTTGAAGAACCCCAGGTGGGCGAAATTACCGGAGTCCTCCACTACGGCATTTTTCATAATCATACAGTAGTTGTGGGACACAAAACCACAACAATTAATATCAAACCGAACGTCCCTGCTCTTGAATTTTTTTATTTTTTATTTGAAGACTGCAGCCTTGTCGTAAAAATGACTACAATGCGTATTTAGGACCATATTTTCGCGTAAGGTACACCGCTGTGCCCACTGATGTTTGCCCTGTAAACAGTACCTTTATCAAGTAAATTGCTCAAGTAAACTACTGCTTCAGTGAAATCACAAAACAATAAGAAAAGAGAGCAGTGACTACGGCCTCTCAATTGTTCACCATTGTGCAGAAGCAGAGGGCTTCTGCACAAGCATAAGGCTTTGGTCTACTTTATATGCCCATGAAAGTGTATGACAAATCATGTTTAACTTGATCAGGTCTTTGGCTGTTTGGATCGGCTAATTAAAAAAAAAAGACACTCTAAAACGAACTTCTGGAACAGCGTGGCCCAAATTCGTATGAAATGCCAAATATTCACGGGAAGTGAGAAGTTTGAAGTGAACAAGCATGCAACGTCTAAGAAGAATTTGAAGGTGGCAAAGATGTATACTTGTAGCTGTCAGAATGAAATTTGTTTCATGACATCCTACTAGAGCTCCGCCCAATGCGACAGTCTCTGCGTGCTTCCGGTCGAAAAATGTTAAACACTGTGTCATCTGTGGATACACTTGGTTTCCTACCTGCCATCTCCTTGATCGGAATGCTCCCTCCGAATTCCAGGGGCAAGATCTCGGGGGCTATGTGCTCATGGAGACTGGATACCTCGAAGTGGACAAACATCTGCAAGTGACACAGTTAATGAGGTGAGATCACTGTTATTGAGTGGGCTCCAGAGTGAACTGCATACCCTGCTCTGCAGCTTCCGACTGAACATGCTCAGGGCCAGCTCGTAGATGGCCGAGATGTACCTCGGCACGTTCACCCAGTGGATGTTTTTGTGGCGCATCGGCCAGCCTTTCTGCGGAGGAGAAACGTAGGCAGGCGGCACAGCAGCTGTGGTCAGTGATCATGCACCGTTAGTATTAATGCATAAAACACGATTCTACTTGTTTGGGCAGCATGAAAGATGCCGCAAAGTCGCAAGTGATAATCAGTCAGAAAACAACATCAAGTTCACTTCAACTGTGGAGACATGGTGCATCTAACAAAATTGTGTTTTCCCATTGGTCGTTTATTTGTAAATTGTTTAGGTGCGCTGGCATAGCACAGTGACAACAGCTTCGCTAGTTTCTTTCTGGCAGGTTATCTAAAGGCAAACAAAAGTAGAAATCTGTGCGCCGTGCAGCAACATTTTATATTTACCTCAACAATGGTTCGGCATAGTTTAAGAACACATCTTGGAGCTGGTTAGCACGGTATGTTGAACGTTGTTTGTGGGCACGAATTAGTGCATAAAAGGGCGCTCCTTTTTCGTGAATGCTAATTCACGTCAAGAAATAACGTTCAAGAATGTTGAATATTCTTTCGGTGTATGGCATCACATGTGGCTTGAGTACAAGCACAGCTGTGCTGTGCTCGCTTAAGTTCCCGTGATTATACATCAATCGATATTATGAAGGGGGAATGTTTTGTTACGTTTCATGCGTTACAAGCAAAGTTTTTTTGTAATTTAACTAGCCGGAGACAACGGGCGTTAGTGAGTATTATACAGATGGCAGGGGGATGTGTAGGATGTACTCGATGATGTTGAAACAGGATTCAGGCTTCAACAGTGTAGCGAACCTGACAAAGGCAAAACTGCACAAGGCGAGAGCTGATTGATAACTGTATATTTCGTTCAAATGAAAAAAAAATGCCGCTTACATTTGTGGCTGGAACCTACAACAGAGCTGATGTTGAACATAGCGAAGTTTTGCTAGAGATGCTAACTTTTTGCTAGAAGTATCAAGTATGGCTAGACTTGGCTATTCTTATCCAGTTTCGGTCGGTTCCTCATCTTACGTATACGTTTCTCGTCGTTTTGGCGGGAAGAAGTAATGTGACTAAGTATATGATTCCAGGTGATTAGGTCCAGTGGCTTGTTGTTAGAAATTGTTACGTTACTGTGGTCCCGCGACTAGCTGTTATATGGTTTTTAGCGGGAACATGTCACATGACTATGTGTTGCTTGGTTTTAACGAGAAGATGCCAAATTATTAGCAATCACGTGGGGTTACATGATTTTAGTCACATGACAAGCTCTTACGTTGTTTATGGCGGGAACGTGTGACAAGGCACGCTGTTACGTGATGTGATTTTAGTAATGTCACTAGCTGTTACATATTTCATGGCGACAACATGTCATGTGGCTTGCTGTTGAATGACTTCATGTGATTTGAGTCATGCGACTAGTCGTTAGGTGTTAAGCGTGGCTAGTTGTTACGTGGTTTTTGAAGGAGCAGGCCAGACAACTAGCTGTGACATGGTTTTGGCAGGAACATATCATTAGACACCATGTTATGATACGTCATTTTAGTCACTTTTCTACTTGTTTCGTGGTTTAAGACGGGAAACAGCTGTCATGCGGTGTTGCATGATTTAAGTCCTATGAACACTTATTGAGTGATGTTAGTTACATTAATTCATGTTGCCGTACGTTACGTGATTTTTAGTCATGTGATCAGTTGTTATGGCATGTCCCATGATTTTAGTCCCATGACTAGTTCGATGATGTTACGTGGTTTTTAGGCTCCTAAATGTTACGCGATAATAATAAATTGCTAGTGATGTGGCTGGTTTTAGGTGGTGTTATGCGATTTTGCTGACGCGGCTGTAATGCGCGATGTTAGGTGATTTTAGACGTGTGACAACTTCAGGAATGTCACGTGATTTTATTCCCGTGACTAGTTCTTACGTCACCTTACATAATTTTTATTTACATACCTGACTCGCTCATAATAGCCACAGAATTTCACGTCGGACAAATTCGTGCACGTTATGTGGGAGTTGAAGCAGAAGTTGAAGAAGATGAAGCAAGCGTGTACCGGCTGATGATAATGCTGATTTCTGTTCGCACTATACCGCGCAGTGAAAACCCCGAAAAGCTCCTCTCTTAAACAGAAAATATAGAATTACACACGCAACCTAGAGTATACAACAAAAGAAGTTAAGGGGCCTGCTGGAATTGTCGCGTGTTATCCAGATGTGCAACTTGACAGTGACGAAGAGCAGCCAGCCTTTCTGTGACACCATGTAACCTGAACGAAGATATATTGTGTGTGAACAAAATTCTGCTATGTGTGTGAACGAAAATGTATTTCAGTTATTTATGTGTGAACAAAGTTGTATTGTGTCGGTGAACGGAGATGTACGTCATTTATTGATGTAACCCCCCTGCTATAACGCCTTCGGGTGCTGCGGGTTATCTGATGAATAAAGAATAAAGAATAAATTTTTGCAAATAAAAACGGCTGCAGCAATATCTATTTGGGAAAATAGTAATCCATGTCTTAGCGCCATGGTGATCCCGCTTAATGAACGTGGGATAACATGTCTGGAAAAAGCGTGATGATGCTTTGGATGTTTTGTTAAATTTAGTAGGTTGAGCGCGCCATCGATAATGTCATTATTTTTTCATTTCAAAAGTGTAGTTAGCTGTAAATCAGCGCTTCTGTACTGAAATTTCTCGCTTGTTTCATGTTCTACCCTGTTTGGACAATGAATCCAACCAATTGGCCATTTTTCCGAAACAGGAACTCCTGAAAAGAATGGTACTTTGTTGTTATACGTGCCAGGGTCTGAAGTATCACCATGTTCGGTCTGTCATGGATCTGTTTTAGTGTTAGAAAATAAATGATATACTTTCATGCGGTAAATATCTGAGGCTGCACTGGTGTAAGAGGTTATTTGTGTAGATTCGATTGAGTAAGTTTTTACCTTGTAACCTTCCTGTCACAGGAACATTTCTATACATATCATGTGCAACAAAACCAGTACTTTTTAAGGTTGTCGATTGTAGATTCCAGATGTTCTGTCCTGTCGCACGTACTTACAAGCCAATTTTCTTCTTTTTCATCCATCCTTCTTGAGCTCCGTATCTAAGAGATGTCCTTTCTGCAAAAAATCTCAAGTGTCTCTCGCTTTGTATGAGCACTGCTCGCAGCCCGATAGTGAAAGTGGCTACGTTTTGATTTTATGTCAAAGGCTTGGTTGTTGTATAGAATTCATTGCTAGCCCCACATTCATCTTGTTTTAAGTCAGTATATCTAGATAACCTAGGTATGACGAAAAATATACGTCAGAGACTTGAAGTCACTCGTTCCTGTTAAATTATATGAGGGAGTTGGTCCATGGCATCTTCAAGTTGGCGCATTAGGGTACCGTGGACACATCGAGTGTTGCCGCACCCCTGCTCTTGCTGAAGGTACTCCATGATGGCGTATTGCAACTTGCGAAACAAGCCTTAGTACGCAGAACAGCAACTGCCCTGCATGTATGCTATTTCTGTGTGTATATATATTGAAGATTTTAGTTATGAATGTAGCACATCAATTTTTGCATGAGAGTGCTTATGCCGTGAAAAAAAAAACTTTTTGTTGGTAGTGTATGACTCATAGTTATGTCGTTAGAGCACACTTTCCTATAGAAAGGGACGTTTTTTCAATGGCTGTACAAGAGCTGTTTTGATGGTTAATTCTTTGTTAATTCTGGACCAACATGACACAAACCTCTCTTCTATGAGGACAGTTAGAACCTAGGGTCTCAGTAAAACAGTTATTTCCTGCAGTAAATGGTACTTCCCAGAAGAAGGCAGATTCTTCTCGTACAACGAACAACTTTCCAGAAAATTTATAGGATAGCGATATCTGAACATTTTGTATCATAACTTGCAACTATACATCATTAGAGTGCAAAACTCTGCGCTGCATCATAACTGTGTGCTACATCATTAGAGTGCAAAAGGGTTTGGCTAGAAATTATGCAAAGCTGTTTTATTTTGTAACACAGCTCGCGTTCCTCCATAACTATAGGCAATGTAGCACTTCTTAGAACAATCCAATGATGCAAGGATGAATTGGCTGCATACAGAATATGGGCTGAGGACTTTCATACTACGTGGAATAAAGTGAAACGATGGAGCACCAGGACGAATCGAATATTGACGGGAATTCATCTAATGCAGCGTTTAAAGCTAATAATGCGCGCAATCACCCTCCCCTTCGTCTATTGTTTACGAAGCTCTCAATGTAGACGGAGGAGATGCGCGACTCATCGACACTAGTGCTTATCATAGATCTAAGTACACACCTACACCTTAAAAGAAGGTAACTTTCTACCAATGAGAGGAGCACTTGCCTCGCCATTGATCATGACTCGTTGGACATCCCTAAGGTTGACGTGCGCCAAGTGACTTAGCCTGAATCCGCTCTCGTCAAGGATGTAGGTGAGGCCATTCTTCTGGTTGTCCTCATCCTCCAGCAGCGCCTCGAAGCTCATTGAGAACGCCCGGTAGATGTCGATTGTTTTGTGGATGCGCGGTTCCAGGGCACCTGCGCAAGTTCACAATGTTAGCCATTTATGAAATGTGCAAGGCCTCGTGTTTACTAGTTGTCCGAGTTTGCTACAGTAAACTCTGACAAGTTTATTCGTGCTTAGAACAATTTTCTCACGTAAAATGAGTTAAGGCCAGACATCACCGAAATACGGCAATTTCGTTTTTGTGGAGATTTACACATTCACGTCGGTTGAGCTTATTGTCCAGTAAGTTGGTCTTACCTGTAAGGAAATTATTCTTATACGTGACTATTGCACATATTCATCACCTTCCTGTCCCCATCATCATACCTCATCATATTTGTTTGCTTTTTTTTTCTCGTGCAGAGTAGCAGCTGAGAGTGTACTAGCTCCGGCCCACCTCTCCATCCTCCTCAAAATAATTTTCTGTCTCTCTCTCTCTCTCTCTCTCTATGCCAATTCAATACCTGACTCACGTCAAGCTCCAATAAATCTGATCGTTGTCGTGAATGCACGTATCATTATCAAAAAACAGGTATGCAACAAACTTGCTAATGTTGGTACACCGGGCCTTTGTTCTAGTTAATGAGACGCTGAAATGAAAAAAAAAATTCACAGCATATCGATGGAGTGAATAATGATGATGAATGGGGTGAAGCATTTGTCTGTCTGTCTGTCTGTCTGTCTGTCTGTCTGTCTGTCTGTCTGTCTGTCTGTCTGTCTGTCTGTCTGTCTGTGGATATATGCTGTGTTGGCTATGCACTGCCCTAGACCATAATGAGGTTTGCCCTTAAAAGGTTAGGCCATTCTGTTTTAGAGATTCTGGGATAGACCGCGAAATATGGACGCTAGAACAGCGTGAGCGAACACATTTTTGGCATTATGGTGCGACTACCTTGAATGACACTGAAAGAGAAAGAGGCAACAAGTTTAAGTACTTTCCTAAATTCTAAAAACATAGGTTTTATAACTCACTAATTAGTCTATGAACTCGGGTTCACACAGGTTAGGACCTACCAATGAGTCAGAGTTCACGAAAGACCAGTAAATTTTGGCAAGTATCGCTCAAGGTAGTCTATCCGAGTGAAAATTTCTATGAACCTGAGTGAGCCCTAAGAAAAAAAAAACTGGCCCCGGATCTGCATGGTGCAGTGCATATGCCATTGAAAGACGATAATCTTGCGTCTGGAGAAAGCGAAAGAGACATTTATTTGATGTTCTGCGCGAGAAAATCGGTGAATGGTATACTGGAGGCGCTGCGTTAGAGTGCCTCGAGCGTGCAGCGGAGGTGAACGAGCGCATCAAGTCACGTCACACGTGAGACATAAGCGCCATCTGGCAGTTGTCTTAAAAAACAAAGCGCGTGGCTCAGAGACGGATGTGCGCGCCCGCCTCAGAGGTGATAAGGTGTAGAACGCAAGGCGACGGGTAGGTGCCACTACCGTTTCGTTTTAGCAAAGCGTTGGAAACACTCGCCTTTCCGTGCAAGCGTTGCATGGTCAGCGCAGCGTGATAAGCGCTACGCTCCTTAAAATTCCTTATGTATGCCTTTTCTAGTAAAAGACACACATTCAGAATATATACGTATCGTTATGGTGCCCCGGACATGCGCAGTAATTGCTTTTTTTTAATTGACAATTGCACAAGCATGAAGTTTCAACCTTGAGCAACATAGGTGGGCGCTGTGGATAGGGTCGGCCGTTTCAAGTACCCGATGCCTTTAAGAATGGACAAATAGACAAATGTACAGACAGACAGACAGACAGACAGACAGACAGACAGACAGACAGACAGACAGACAGACAGACCAAAATTTTTGCGTCGAAGGTCCCCAAGAAAGACTATCGCCCTTAAAAAATGTATCTTCGGAGTCAATTAGAGCAAGTTATGTGCAACTTGCGGGCTTGACGAAAATGATAGTCTCGGTAACGGCGGCGGTGTGATCTAGCGCACCGTGTTCATCGCGGAAATGTCCACTATGGTCGTGTAAGAGCACCCTCTGAAGTGCACGGGCACTGTTCACGTTATCGTGTGACTTCGTGGCTGTCACTTGCAGCCCTCACCCTAAGCTCCCAATTCAGCAATGTGTATCAATTTTCTCAAGCTCCCTTATCCCAGCAGCATTGACAGGACAAATTGACTGAGCTTTAACTAAGCAATGGTGGCGCTAGGCCTGAAAATCTCCACTCTTCCGCCTTTTTTTTTATTTGATGCTCTGTCAGTGTCTCCGCCGGATGCAGGCTTGAATGAAAAGTGGGGAAGGTTCAACGAGCTGCGCGAAACGTCTAAGCTTGTGCCAGTACGCCACGCGGCGCTATTTCACCCCTGCCCTTCAGGTCACATATTGCTAGAAGCTTCGGTGCGCTGGCTCTGAGGCTGCGAAAAGCGTGCGAGATCGACGTCGGAGATAATAACGTCAAGGTTCGTAGAATTAGATGTACTTAGGCAGCTGGTTCAATGCCTGTTCCTGCTCAGTGCTCGCCTTATCTCAATCACGTGCCTCATATCGATGCTGCTTGTTTCAGTGCAGGAACTACGCAAGCTTGAATTTTTCGCGACTGAAGACTGGCGCCATACTAGTTTCCGCGTACAACTGAATACCGCTTGACGCTACTCGTATCAGCGCAGCTGACTTTCCGTCTGAGGAGATGGGGGGCGGACCCAGTGCCCAACGCCAGCTTCGATAACACCGAGGAAGGTGTATGTTGAAGTTTCGACAGTGCTCGAAACGTTCAATCGAAAATTTTCAACCGCGAGTGTCGTGGAGGAAGAAAGGAATCCTAGGAGCGGGCAAGATGCCAGGCAAGTATAGCATAAGCCAGCTTCCTCTGACGCTAAGCTAAGACGTTCTTGTAGGTGCTTGTTTTTGAGATGGCTCTTGGGGAACACGCCCTCCACTGTTGCCATACCTTTACAAGGTTTCGGTACCATGTGGCACACTCTCACTAGGCGCTTCGTAGCAACCCTGGTCGCAGTTGCCCTCACCACATGGTCTTTAGCGAGCATTATTCTTTCGCGCATACTACACATACTCAGAGGCCAGAGAGAGATGAAAAAAAAAACAGCAAAGTTAATGACATATTTGTTTACGATTTGCTACTGGTTGGGTAAATAGATGTTCAAAAGAAGATGCTGAGGGAGACAACCCCCAAAAAGGAAGTAAACACATAAACACTTCCAGGAAGTGCGTTATAATACATAGTTTCAGAAAGGCCAATGAACCGCAAGAACTGCAGTAGCGTTTGCATAGCCTATACTTCTACTCACGCATGGCTCGATAACAGCCTATTTAGCAGAGGCATTTTTCTTTATTCTCAACTTTTGCTGCCGTGGTTGCAAGTAAAACATCCCAGTCATTGAAATTATTTCGAATCTACGGCGACCTAGAAATAATTTGGGGACACTAAAGCTTCGCCTTTAGGAGTTGAACGCAATAGCGACATGTTGTTTCTAGTGCGTACTTCAAACACTTAGTGCATGAAACCTTTTCGAATTTGCTATGCACCAACTATACGTGGCCTTCGGGGAATAGGTGCAGTAGCGTGTGTGCCTTTTCTAGTGGGGTACCGGCTTTCAACCACGGAGCCATTATGATAATCACATATTCTGACGCCCGTTAGCAATGTACTCTTGTACCACGCATTATTATTGCAATATTTTATGTTGCATTGCGAAACATGTATACAGGACGCGTGTGTTTGTGAAGCATGAAAGCTACTTTCACTACATTTTCAAGCGGAAAAAAGTTCTCACCGTTTGCACAAGCAGAGGCGGGTCCGTGTGGCAGAACATCCGCTTGCCACGCAAACAACTCTGGTTCGATCCCCAGTTGGACCCAAACAGGCCTGCTTCATTCCCCGCTCTGCTTCAGGATATTTTATTATTTACCTACTTTGTTTGCACCGTTCTCAATTTTTCGGTAACACACAAGATGATGATTTTTCGCTCACAACCAACTACACCGACGCCGACGTCAGAACTTCTGCGAAACGAGCTCTTTAACGCCATCGCGTAAATTTTACGCTTTAGTTCACCCTATAGAGACAGTGGCGGTACCTTCTCGTTACAAGAAAACCAAATTTAATTTTTTCTTGCCGTTGTTCCACGCAGCACCGTTTCGTGTTATGGGCACCTTATGGGCAAGAAAGCTACACTATTTTAACAGCGAAGTGGCTCCAGCTCGGCGCAAAATGTTTGCAGGGACCGAGAACTGTCTTCATCGTGCACGAGCACACACTGTCTTCTCCCTCCTCATTGTTGTCCAGTTCGCTTCAAGTACGCGTGCGCCGACTTCTAAGCGGTTATGAACAGAAGAATTGAAGAAAATAGGGGTGACCAGACAAATCGGCACAGATATAACGAGTGGAGAATGAAAGGTATTGGAGAGATAAAGAGTTCGCCGGCATGACTTGTAGTAATCCTGGTGGGTGAGACAACGAGTAGAAAAACAGAGAAAAATCTGAAAGAAGAAAAATAGATCCTTGCCCCCCCCCCCCCCCCCCAAAAAAAAAAAATTCTTCGCGAGACGGGATTCAAACACGGGTAGCTGCAATGCCACACAAGGGTGGCGCTAGAACGTTTTTAGGGGGAGGGGGGTATTCATGGTGTTTTACTTTGGAGGGTGGGAGAAAGGGTAGCACTGATATGATGTTTTGAATATATTTGCTTTCAGATGGGTAAGGGATGCAGGCGAGAATTTCAGGGAGCTGTTGCACTGAGACGCGCAAAGCTTGGCACATTGAAGATGACTGACCGTCAAGGAACTTTCAACGTACCAAACCTACTTACGACATATCAAAGCACAGCAACAACAACCATCTACAACATAGTGGCATATGGAGTTAGCTTAAACACGTGAGGATCGACCAGCTTCCACGCATTAGTACAAACCTACCGATCTTTGAATAAATGGATAAATTTTTGGTATTCGATTGAGCCTACATAAAAGATTACTCGCATGAAATTGTAAGTACTCCGAACATTCTGTCGGGACCAAGTAATTGGCTTATGTTTTCCACAAGGCATTACTTGTTCAGTTAGTTTAGCCGTCATTTAATGGAATGAATTTCTAATACCGCGTTCAGCTCATTTCTTTTCTTCAAGGGGGTTTTCACAACCGGATAAGTGTAAAATATGTGGGTTACGTGCGCCTTGTCACTGTCGTACTTGTTTACCTACATAGTGTGCATGATACATTAACCAGGCGTTGCGTTGTTATCAAATATCTCTAGCTATTTCCATACCGCAAATAATAAAAATTTATTTGCCTGTTCCGCGTACAGCTGCTCAAATCGAGGGCACGGTTTTGAGCAGTTACCACTGTGCTCGCACGTTGTGAAATTCTTGATGCACGGTGGACAAGTGCTCCTTTGCAGTGGAGATAGAGAGATGTAGACTTTATTAATTTCCGACAGATTTCTGGGGTGGGCTCCCACCTAGGGGCCAACGGAGAGACCATATGATCAAACATAATTTGCAGTCCTCATCACAGATATCGCTTAGGAACGACACCCCTCCCCAACTCTTTTCATACCTATCTCCATTTCATCTTTAAAAGAATAACCAATCTCTAGGAGTGACGCAGAAGTGTGACGCTTAAATAGCTCCCCCTTTATTGTTCAGCTGCAATCTGAAGCTCAATATGTAACGAAGGGGGCCATATTACAGAATCTGAGAGAATACCTGATGTTCGCGGTGTGCAACCTGAAAACGAGTTACCGAAGATTGACTGATGCGCTAATTGGCTTATGTTGACATGAAGTGATTCCTACGTAGGAGGTGAAAAAAGAAGCGAACACACACGAAAGCCTTTTCTGAGAACCCTCTTGTTTCGTCACGTGGTAGCATAGGATGCTTCATCTAATTGATATAGAGACACTTAGGCGTATGTATCAGTTGATCGTGAAAACAAGAGCTTGTATATAATAAAACAGAGAGATAGTCAGGAGGCTAGACTGAGATAGTTGGAGTAACACAAGAAGGTGATGAATGGGCTGTGTGATTACTAATGCTTGCCATTACTTTTCAAATGGAATGGTTGTACAAATTATCACCGTCAAATATAAAAAATACGGTGCGCAAAGAAGATGCGCGAAAAGGCAGTCACCAAGTGAATAAAGCCAGTGTTACTTGAATAATGCGGAGACGATGATGTAGTTGCGAGTGTTACATGCCTGACCGAGCTGGCAGGCGATCGCACGACTTAGGCGCACTTACCTGCTAATCCAAACACGACTGTGCGCCCCTGACTGTCCTTTTCGAAGAGTGGGAAGAAGTACCTGTGCAAGGGAGATGGCAAAAAGAAAACGGACATATAAAATTTAATTTCCTGCATGTACTGTTGCAAATGTATTATTTTTTTGTAAAGCACCCGTGTATCCCATGCTCCAGGAACACAATAGTTGCAGGATTAACGAGGACGCTGCTGATTAACATTGCGAATGCCCTTGAACCTGTATAATACTGTTATTATTGCGATATCATTCATGCAGATCATCCAACAGACTTTTGCTGTCGGTGTCGCCGTGGCCGTCATGTTCCGTCATGGATAACATCCCCCGTACATCTGATGTTCTACTCCCTCGTAAAAAAGCGCGCCAGCAAGGGTGTCACACGTTGCTCAAGCAGACATCAAACAAGCCAACCCGTCTTCCCATCTTCGTGAGACTGAGGCTGCATTCCATACATCCCTCCACATGTTAGACTTGCCGTTGAATGCTAAAACAGGATAGGAATCGCCCCGCCTGTCTTGAAGGAGCATGAACAAATGAGTAGGGGGTTGTCGCTCGGGCAGCAGCTGTTAACTTTGATTGAAGTTTGTGGTCACAATCGGCAGTCATCAGCGGACGGCTCGTATGTCCTTCTGCGTATTGCACTCTCAACGCGAATAGACTGCGAAAAAAAAGCATCTCTCCTTGGAACGGCCGCCTTCTCTTACCCCAGCGTTTATAGTGAAACGCGACATCAGATTGAAAAGAGTTAGCTGCCAACCTTCCTTTCCACAACGTTGCAACTTATTGCTCTTGCATTAGTTTATTTGCCTTTGCGGTGAAAACCTGATTTCATAAATTGCATTTGTGCACATAAGGTAGAAAATCGGGAAATGAATACTACTGATCAACAGCATCGATTGTAATAAGAATTTACCTACTACGCGGGCAGATTACGCACTTCTGCCGCGTTTATTGTGCACAGATTACTAGCGACGTTTATTCTGCCCTTCGACAAAAGAAAATTCAACCTTTGTTCAGCGCTGCAGCTGCCTATGGCGCAAAGCAGTATCGCTCACGTACTGCACATGCCGAGTCGGGTGCTGTTTCCGCGTTCGAATGTATGTACGAAAAATTCCTGCAAGAGCATACAACCACAAATGTCGGTGTTCACCGCTCACCCCTTCGCCAAGAGATCACGCAGGGACTCATCGTAGATGTCCGGGCATTTGAAGAATATGGGGTACTGCGTTCTGACCGTGAGGTACTTGTCCAGGGTCTCCTGTGCGGAGCTCATGCAGTACTTGCGTGCGCGCAAGAACCTGAGCAGGAATTTGTCATCTGCGACACAGAAAAAAAAAATACAGAGTCAGCAATAAAGTTATTCAATGACTACAGAATGAGTGACGCGGTAGACAGATATATATATATATATATATATATATATATATATATATATATATATATATATATATATATATATATATATATATATATATATATATGTATATATATATATCGAACGCGTTATTCGAAGGTCGTAGGTTTGATTCCTGCTCACGGCAAGTTATTTTTTCACCAACTTTTCTTTCTTCTTATTTACATTACATTGGTTCTAGTAACTTCCCTTATACATTCCTTGGCATTATTGTCTGTTGTGCCTGTGCGTGTTGGGTTTCTTTCAACGACTTCTACTTTGCGGGTAATATTTATTACGATTTCAATTGTAAAGCGACAGGTGGCCTAGGAAGAACACGTTGTGTAGATCTCTTCGCGGAACAGCTTGTAGGGCTAAGTGTTGATTACCCAGACGAACACTATAGTAGCGGCCCATAAGAATATCGTGAGCGCTGGTGAAGGGGTATTTCAAACCTTTGAGTGAATGATAATAACGAACTTGAAACCAGGTAAAGATAAAAAATATTAACACTTGCTTTATGGATATAGACAACGAGTTACTGTTACCTTCGTAATGCGTCCGTGACGTGAGAGTGAAACTTTATTCAAGAAAAAAGGAAATGAAGGATTTTGGAGCTTCTATGGTTGCGGCCTTGTGTACAAGTCTCCACTGGCCTTAGCCGCCCGCCGGACTTGATCGAGGAGCTGCACTCCAGGGTCCGAGCTGGCGAGTTGAGCCTCCCACTGCTCCACACTAGGTTTTGGAGGTTTGCCGAGAAAATCGGCTAAGTCACTTGGTTTACGATCGGAACCCCACGAGATGTGGTAGAGAGTCGGCCTACTGCTGCACGACGGACACACGGCCGCACAAAGCATTGTGTGTATACCATGTGACTTCATTACATGGGGAAATAGATTTGTCTGAATTTTTCAAAGGTCGGCGGCCTCTTCCCCATAAAAAATTTGTGAGGTCTTCTACATTTTGCCGCGTGAAGCACTGGTGAACGAGAATCTCTCTATGTAAAATTGCTATGGTCATTGACAGAGAGATATTCTTAGCTCGGATTACAAAACGCGCGAGCTAGAGCGCCCGCCCTTTCGTTGCCTTCGAGCCCAGCGTGCCCCGGGCACCAGATCAAGCGATGGTGGTGAGTGAGTTTGGGTCCTAGCGGCTTGAGCCCCATTGCTGGAAGGTGGCCAGTTAAATAGAGCCGGCAGGCCTCCTGGAAATCGGATAAAATAATTGATGACTCTCCTCTACGCTCTTTAAATTTTACGGCTAAGGCTATGGTCATCGTCTCCGCCTTTGTAGCTGAGGTCGTGCACACGGAAGCACTCGTCAGCAGCGCCATGTTGTTGTCGACGACAGTAATTGTGTACCCTTGCCAATCCTAACTGGCGTGAAGCTTCAGAGAACGAGCATGACAAAATACGCAAATTGTGCCCAAAAGTAACAGCTCCACCAAATGGTCCTCAATCCAGAGAAAGTTTTTTAAGCTACCGACCAAGACACAAAAGGCCGCGTTCTACATACACAAGTACCTAAATTTAGTTGGTAGGAAAACAAGTTTAAAATAAATTGCGTACACGGACATCAATCAGGAACTACGGCAGACGTGAAAAACAGCAAGACTGTACTCCGCCACTGTCAAACGAACGCAAGACAATAAGTACTTCATGAATAACAACTGACTACGGTATAATGTGTTGCCTGCATTTTGAAAGCCAAACTACGTCTATAAAATGTGCTTATGAACGCTACTAGGTGGCAAGACTAAGCGACCTAAAAATACACCTACACCTATTCCATGCAGGGACATTGAAGTCGGAGGTAAAAAAGGCCTTGTGAAAACAGAAAAGAAAAGAAATAACTAAAATAAAAGAAGCTTTCATCCTGTTATAGAGAATGACATGCTGGCTCAATATACTTCGGAGCGTTTAGTGGCTTTATATTTATCATTTTCCTTCCATAATTTTGGGCATAAAAAGTAGTCTGTCATTGCCTGCGGTAAACTTCATCATTCGTCAGCGGCCGCAACGTCGACTTCCGTTGTCTGCAGCAACCGTAAGATCGCGTGGTTGCGTTCACGTTTGAATGCTTAAACTCATCTTTTTCTTCCTTTTCTTCCGTACAGAAAGGCTAAAACAGAAGCTCATGTAGGCTGCACTCTTTCCAGAATGTGAAATTGTCTTGCACACATATATAGTGTAGCAAAACAGAGGGTGCGCCTCATAATATGTCATGAAGCGCGATGCATGCCACTGGCTCGTTCCCCGTGCGTGGTGAAAAAAAACTGCACCCTGCACGTTCGAATGATAGTGTTTAGCGTTTACAGGAAGGATTAAACCCGCCAATCACAACCGCGAAACCGTGCTACCATGTCGATAGCAAGCGACGCCCCATTCGTATAGGTCCAAAAGACAAATACAGCTTGTGGGTCGTGAATTCGAGTCACGGATGCACACGACGGGCAATCATGTAGCCCGCTCGTGCAGTCTTTGGTGCTCGAGCTTCCTTCACCACGACCCTCGCTTTTTTTTTTGTACGCCGAGTGTACACTTGACCCTGGCGGGTACTCGGCCGCCTGCCCTAGAAATACACCCCAAAGCGTACATATGGCAAGCTTCGCAAGCGGCGAGCAAAAAAGTATAGGAAATGAGCTCCCACAGATGCGGTGAGTGCAGGTGGTGTTTTAGAGGGCGCACTTATAGACGTGTTTTTTGTCTGTGATCTAGCCTGGCTGAGCCAGGAAGTGGTACGAAAAGGAACAGCAGGGGCGTGGAACCGTGCGGCAACGGCGCCATTCCGTTTTCAGCGTGCTCGGCACCGCACGTATGCAGGAATAGAAATAAGCGTTATGTTTACTTATTAGCGTGAATGAGTCGTGCTGTATACGCCAGCCCTTGTTTCCTTCGAGCGCCCGTATTGCCGCCAAACATAGAAACCCCGCGGCCTTTCTTTGTTTACGCGCCTATATTATGGTGCATGTCAGCGTTTCCAGAAAACTGTTTCCCAACGGAAAATTTGGCGCCGGTAAAGGGAAGGTCACGTGGCCCTCCACTCCATGTAAGGCGACTGTTTCCCCACGGCCGCAGGAAGGTGAAGCAAAAACACGTTTGAACAATGTTATCTGTTTCATTTATTCTCAGCAAGATGGCACGTATGCTCTGCTTATTTGAATACGAACTAGGTGTCAGGTGCTTTCACTGATGAACTAATAATATACCACTCAGCGTGGCGGGTGAGTCTGCCCAAGAATTGTTGTATTCGTTCGGGTTTTTTGGTTAATTACTGTCCCCAAATATTCGCTGCGGTTTAGTACTTACGTCTGGTGCAGCCAGCCCTTAAGTCGGCCTAATCTGAAAGCATCTCAACGGTTTTTGAGTGACAAAACAACGCACTGTCACAGCTAAACTAAACTCACGCGATGCCAGTAAGAAATGTTGAAATGCGGTTCTGTTCGTTACCAATCATTAAAATTCTAAAGCTTTCATGGTTAATAATATCAGAAAACACTTAAAAGGTTCCATTCGAAGCATTGTTGACGATGGCTGCCGGCCAAAGAAAAAGTGCGTTTTCCGACAGAAAACTTCGGTAAGTCGATTGTTAGTGCCTTCACATTTCTTATTAACTTAATTAGGGAGTGCCGTCCCTTCTGGTGTTTAAGGTGCTGGAAGATTTAGGACTTGCGCAACAATTACTAATAGTGCCCCGGTGACGTTCGAATACTGTTCACGGTCGTTGCAGTACTACATATTATTTCGTTTCTACCGGACAGTGCGGTGTCGTTACGGATGTCATTCCTTGTACAAAAGCCGCTGCGACCAATAGTAAGCAGTGGAGCAGTGCTCTTAAAACATGAGGCTTCTCACCAGAAAAAGCAAACAGCCTTTCCTGGTGAAAAGCGCCTTCCGGAAGTGAAGTACTATTTCCGCCCAATGAGCTGTGACAATGCGTACATTTATTTCTATGCCAACTGTTTGGCGGTGCGACACCAGGTGGAGTGGAATATACGTCAAGCCTGCATCGCGCCAATCAGTATTATTTCTTCTGACAGCTGCGCAGACCCACTGCACTTGTAGGGCCGCCGCGAAAAAGAAACGCGAACGATAACAGTCTGAAACGTCCCACTGCAACAAGATCATCAACGCGGTGCGATATTATATAGAACAGTTATAGCTTTCAGTTTGAGTGAGCATGAGGGATCTTTCTTTGGTTAAGACGCTCTGTCTAATGCTACGAAACGTGCAATAAAGAGTATCATTCTTTGAATATAAGTACTTGGCGAGTCAGCGGAAGAAGAAACGGAATGCATGAAGCCGCGGTTACTCAAACGCGCACACTTTGGGCAACTTTCGATGTGCACGTTCAGATCGGAAGCTAGAATCTTTTGTTGTGCAGGTGTCATATGCTGCACTGGTTCTCACAATGCAATTAACCTGGTCGGGATCAACTTTTTCGGCAGAGATTGTTTCTCTTTTGCAGCATGCGTAAGAGAGATAATCATGGTCAAGAAGTTACAACCGGATCAGGCACAATTGGGATCGAAGTGAACGTGAGACACCGCTACAAAAAAAAAAAATGTCCATACCTTCAATCGTCGCACCAAATACACGGTAAGCAAAAATGACCGCTGATTAGTAAAGAGTTAATTCTCACAAAAGGAAGTTTTGCAACCAGAAACCGACTGTTTTCAACATCTCAGCAGTGTTTGCCAAGAACAAAAGGATGAAATTCATCTATAGCACCTGAATCTTGCCAAGGTTGAGATACATTCACTGTCTGAATCTTGGTAAACTCTACTGAAGGATCGAAAACTTTTGGTTTAACTTTCGTCACTAAGGCACAGGTAGACGTGTAAAGATGCATATAGTGGACACTAGTATGCTTCAGACAGAGTATGTGCCATGGTTGCGGAGTGTTGTTCGATGTCCTGTACAGACCCGTGGGACCACTGTGGCTGTGTATGGACTGCCACTACTTGTTCTCAGTGAATAAGTGGTGTTGTAAGAATGAAATCGCGACTCATACTCATTAAGACTTCAGATCTATTGCTTTACACTTTGTCGCATTGAGACAGCGGTGGACACCCGGAGTGAGACCACGCATACCTGTCCTGCAGTTGACGAAGTGCGGCTGCTGCTGCACCCACTCTCGCAAAGCCTGGATGGCCTTCATGCGCAGGTCGTCGTCCTCCTCTTCCTCTGGCGGCAGGAACTCCTTGATGGGATCTGCGTACTCGTCCACCATGGCCAGCTCACGGCGCATGCGTTCCTTCTCCTTCTCGAACTTCTTGATCAGTTTGCGGTCCTTCTTCGCCCGTCGGCGGGCCTCCTCCTCCGCCGCTGCATCGGCGGTCGTGTTATTTGTGGACATCGCGTTCGATGCAGCTGCTGCTCCCAGTTACAGCAGCCTCGGTGTGGTGATTCTGCGTAAAAAAAGAAAGCACTCGTGAGAAGCGGTAATAGGTAGCAGTGACAAAAACATAATTGAAGTCACGCTTAAAATCCTTCAAAGAAGCCATGACACCCAATTTTCGATCATAATGTGTGGTATGAGGGTTAATCCATGTGCTGTCACAAAAAAAAAAATAAGCCGCAAGAATTTTAGTGCATTCGGTGAAGCGTCTAATCCATAATTGAATATCTTCAAAAGCGCGTGAGTGGCCCGAATGTAGGACGACACTGACGTACTCGTGAGGCATGACGCCTCAAGCATCTGACAGCGCGAGTGTCTGCTCTCCGGTGAAAGGTATGGTTCTGTGCTGAACTGCGTGCAAAATCGAGATACTTTAGCTTTCTTCAACTTGGCACTGAAATCGAATGATTTGCAGTGGCTGAACTATGGTAAAAAACGTCGGCTCCGCTTCTTGCAGCATATGACGTGACACGCATCATGACAAACTGGCAGTTGTCGGCAATGGGTGTAATTTAGAGCCGGGAACTTCGCTGACTTGCTTGCTTTGCACCGAATCATTCTTTCGTGGCTCACTATCTAGATATGTAAAGTCAGAACCTCTACATTTAGTTTGCTCTGGAAACCACAAATGCTGGGTGACTGTGTAATGGCCCCTTCAAGACACCGACCCACATTCGCTGAGTAGTGTGAATTAACAAGCGAAATACAAAAAAAATGTGAGGTTGTCCTAAACCTTGACACAGCTACACACCAACTAGCCCGACAGCATACGGTCCTTTGCTTGGCAGGGGCACACACACGTCAGCGTTTGTGTATACCCTGGTGCATTCGTCGGGTGTTTCGTCGCGCTGCGGAGTCCACCTCGGTGGACAAGTGGCTAGGGTGATCGGCTGCTGATCTGAAAGTCATGGGTTCGACCCTTGGTCGTAGCAGTCGCATTTTGATGAAGGTGGGATAGCACAGGCCCGGGCACTGTGCGATGTTAGTGCACGTTAAAGAACAGCGCATATGGTCGAAATTTCCGAAGCCCTTCACAACGGCGCCTCTGATAATCATATCGTGGTTCTGGACTTAAAACCCCAGATAATATTATTATAGTCGCGTTGCGGAAGCAGATCTCGGAGGTCATGCAGAGAGAAGCGCGTGCTTGAGATCTGCTCCGCGAGGCACCGCTAGTCACCCCCCCCCCCCCAAAAAAAAAAGCATCTACAATGTCGATGAACTCATTCAATTAATTCTCATTAGATACCATGATAGGAATTGACATTTGTCTTAAATGTATGCTACAACATCACATGCTTAATTTGAAACTAAGACGACCGATTTAATTCACACCTGTTTCTTTATTAGAAGGGTTTCAATTTTCTGAAGACCAAGAGGGCTTGGAAGGAACGAAAGTTTCACTCCGTACTCGTGCCATGAGTAAAATAACGTTAATTATAGGCTCATGCCATGAAAGATATGTATGTAGTTTTAAGACGAACTCCTTTAAGGCCTGACACTCACAATGACCATGTTTGTTCATTCTCTGGATTGGTGCCAGCTATGGCCTCTCCCCCTCGCACTCTCTCAGCAATCACGTGATTGCATAAAGAGTGCAAAAAAATTATAAAAAGAGATTGAAGCGTCAGTCAAATAGCCACAGGTTTTTGCCGAACACACTTTGGAATCTAAAAAGTGTATTTAGGTATTCGGGTGGTTCGAATCACAAAGGTCCTACAGCATATCGTGGAACTGAGCCTAAGCGTTATTTACAATGGTGCAGATTATGCACTGATAGACAAACGGGAGCGTACGTACGTGCGTAGTTATAAAGTGCACAAGCAAGGTCATAATTTTGTGTTTTCTTACCATTACTAATTAGTATCTTTTTGAAGAATAAAAACATCTTTGGGTTTTGCTGTGCTTGTACACACATTAGGCATATTTTTCAGGTGAAGAAGCTTTGACCTAATATTGAGGCCTTAACACAAACGGCTCGTAGCGCGATTAAAATTCGTTAGGACGTTCACGGTTTACTATCAAACTTAGTTTTCGCATAACCACCCTGCACTTCATAGAATATGGTGAACTATTCTTCAGCAAATTCCACATCGAGATCTTGCAAGCGAAGCTACCACTCCTAATGGTAATGTATAGCAGAGAGTTTGCTTCGTCATTGACAGGGGGTATGCGGAGTAGCCGATGCCGGAAAAAAACAAATGCGCCCCACCGGTCGGCAGACACATTCGTATCACAACGAGTTTCTTCAGAGCAGGTGAATGAATGTTTACTCCGGGGCTACTCGCTCCAGTTCGGAAAGCACAATGGATGTCATAATTCTGCACTACGAAGCTAAATCTTGGCGGTGAGCGACGCTGCTGTGGAGCTTCCTTGATTAGTTTTAGCTTCGTTAAGGCGAGCACAATATATCAGGTGGCTCCTTTTTCGTGTTTTACATTCTTTCCATTTTCTCACATGAGTATAGCCCCGCCGCGGTGGTCTAGTGGCTAAGGTACTCGGCTGCTGACCCGCAGGTCGCGGGTTCGATTCCCGGCTGCGGCGGCTGCATTTCCGATGGAGGCGGAAATGTTGTAGGCCCGTGTACTCAGATTTGGGTGCACGTTAAAGAACCCCAGGTGGTCGAAATTCCCGGAGCCCTCCACTACGGCGTCTCTCATAATCAAATGGTGGTTTTGGGACGTTAAACCCCACAAATCAATCAAACAATCGCATGAGTATAAATAGCGACATCCTTTTAAACAGCACTGTATGACGCCGTCTCTATGGATGAGCAAAAAAAAAAAACCAAATACTTATAATTCTTTAGCAGTGCGTTCTCTCTTCCCATCACTGGTGCATGGAAAGGAGGAGTGCAATGTTTGGTCGCTCCGTATTTCCGCTTTATACGTCATTTTACAATGTATTGTGCACAGTTGCAGCAGCGTGCAATAATATTACCACGCACGGCTGCGAGGAACAATGGTGAGAAGAATGTTCCAATCAGGAAGAGGGTCGACATAGTGGGCTCTATTATTGTATTGTAGGCAGTTATCACCCTCTATTGATGGTGCCACAAGAAAAGGCGCCTCCCGCCTCCGCGATCTTCCCTTCGCTTTCACTGAGCTGCCGAGAAAGAAGCTTCCCAGCAAACAACCCCCGCAGCGTGCTCTGGCTGACCAAAATAGTTGCCCGCCCCTGGAGAACACACGCGGAAACCTGCTCTTCAGGACCACGCGATGACCATGTGGGGCACCCCGAGACCTTTCTGACCCCCTTGTGATCTCTCGCCCAACGAAACGCGGCGGATGATAACGAATGTTTTCCATGTGTGGCCAACTGTCCTTCAACTAGGCTAGCATGAGTGTTAGCCATAGTAGTAATAGCATGCCGCGTAGCGAAAGCTGCGAACCAAGTACTTTTATGCTGATTCTTTAAACTTCAGTGCACGCTGTACTACGCCGCCCGGGTCATCCTCGTTCATATACTATGGGGCTGTCCCAGAATGCATATATGTGATAGTACACAACTCTTGTACATCACCGCAAAGATTGAGCGGGAGGCATTGATGCCCAGCTCCGAAACAGACGAGCAGGAACGTATCATTAGGCGGACAGAAGCAGTCACCCAGAAATAGGGGATCCGGGCTGATTAACCGTGGTTTCTTCATCGACTGAAGCAGCCACCAGTAGTCGGTTTCAAAAAAAAAGCTTTGTACTCCTCCCAAGGCTAAGGTAACATTATGTATAGTGCTGGTAGCTGCACAAGAAAGTGTTGAGTGCTCGTTTATTAATCTTTCCGATGCTCAAGGACTTACGTACGGGATGAACCAGCTTTCAGCAGAGCTTACACAGACCCTAGAATTCCAAAACTAAAGAGCCAAAAAAGGAAAAGCAATACAATAAAAGCCGTGCTTAAAGAGACTAAAAGTCTAGTTGGCTACTCTGCACCAGATGAGGCAGAAATTATGAAAAGAAAATGAGTTAAAGGCGAATCTATATGCCTTTGTGTACAATTTTCAATTAGTTCTGAAGTTTTCAAAGAAACATCATTTTCAGAGAAGCTCCGGCTGAAGGTGGCACGGGCCAGAGTTCAAAGTTTAATATTAGTTTCAGCAAGCAGGACGTTGTAAATCCTATCGAACTCGATGTCCCTTTACGCAGTACTGCTCTGGCGGTCGCATTCTCACATTGCTTTCAGATGCGGAAGCCTGAAACCCCAAAAAGCTCGTCGGTACCCGAACGTCGCCCTGGCACAGCTCCAGGTATAGCTTTCGGTGAAGTAGAGCACAGCCGTTGTTGTTCAGCTCAGCTGAGTCTGTCTGAAACCATCCCCACGCTGCACAAAGATGCGTCTGGATGCACCTTACATACGTTGAATGGAGCGATCACAGTATGAAGATGGATGTCACGAGAGGTCATTACGCCGGGCATAGCCGCTCGCTTAACCCGCGACTACCTCGCCGCGAAAGTGAAGGAGTACCTCCACATCCGCGCCTGCACCGGTCACGCGGTTTTGGAGGTCTTCGTGGCCCCGTGCTCGACATTCGCTTTTTTGCGACCCTGACGTCATGGCTGGCCTCTGTGTGCTCTAGCTCACGCGTGAGAGACTCCAGGAAGCGGACGAACGATCCGACGCCGCTGCTGGCGCTGCAGAGGACGGACTCTCCCCTTTCGTGCCGCCATTCCTGCCTGGCCTGCGTGTTCTATTCTACCGCATGTGCTTCGCGTGTAGTTCGCTGTGACCCTCTTTCTACGTGTGTCCGTTTGTCCCACCGCTGTGGCCCTTATGCTTGCGTGGCATTCTTCCAGAGGCGAGGAGGAAACTCTTCTCACTTTTCAACACGGACGCCGAGAGTCCGTTACCGTAAAGCGCTGTCGTAACGGTTCCTTCTTTTTCCTTTCGTTATTTACGCTTCGCAGTTGGTCATGGCCCGTTCACGGATGTGGACATGGGGACTAGACAGAGGACAGATCGCCTTGCCGCAGTGGTCTAGTGGCTAAAGTACTCGGCTGCTGACCAGCAGGTCGCGGGATCGAATATCGGCTTCGGCGGCTGCATTTTTGATGAAGGCGAAAATGCTGTAGGTCCTTGTGCTCAGATTTTGAGTGCATGTTATAGAACCCCGGGTGGTCAAAATTTCCGGTGTCCTCCACTATGGCGTCTCTCTTAATCATATAGTGCTTTTGGGACGTTAAACGCCATATATCAATCAATCAGAGGACAGCTCAACTGGCTTATGCCGCTTTGAGCAAACGACTGAATTGAAGGTGAAGTTGAAGTAAACGTCAGTGCCACGGAATGGGCCATTTTCTATTGCTAAAAAAGTGTTATGAATGTAAAAGCTATATCGAGCAATTTGTTCTTTTCTTGACAGATGCTCACTGCAGCTGAAGAAAGAAACGATCTACGTTTGCTACTTTTTATTGTTGCTAGGTGATCATTTGCGTTTTAGAGCCATGTTATCGTCTTCACGTGTTGACCTGCAGGTCTGCAAAGTCGTGATCTCTCCCCCCTTCCCCTTTTTAAGGGAGGGAGGGGGAGAGATCACTACGTCACCGGTGAGGCATTTAAATTTTACCTCACCCACATATTCGACAACGATGAGTCTTGGCAAAAGATAAAACAAGAAATGATCGTTTGGTTTAAAAAAAATACGATGACGACTACGACGAAGACTTGCTTGTAACCCACCATCCACAGACAACTGCACTCAGTCGTCAATTTTACTGGCAGTCTTCAACCATTCGAACGCACAACAAGATTCGACCTCTGACAAAAGACGAAGTGGCACACGAGTTCAGTGGCAGACGACAACGCGTATTTTGGGAAAAACACAGCCAGCGAGCGCGCCTCCCTTCTGCACGAAAGTCGGCATTTGCGAAGTCATCGCTTCAGCATATGACCTGAGACGTTGCCCAACCACCTGATGCCGTTCACTCTTCGTCTGGCATACGTGGTCCACCACCTGGGTTTTCGTCACGCGGTTCTTCAAGCGCTCCTAACGCTCCCCACTTGCCTCATAAGGACGCCTTGCTCATGGTAGACCAGCTGATGCATGGAGAAAATACCAAACAACACCACGACTACTCGAAGAGTGAAAATCCTGGTTTTACATCACTTCGCTCTTTCATCGCTCACAACGCACACCTCGCGCCTCACTCGCCCACTACGGTTGGGATAGAGCTGCGGAACTCCGAATATACTCAGCCAAGCCCAGGGCCAACCGTCTTCATTCATGCATCAGAACAGCTTATCTCCCAAGGTGCGGACACAGAGAAACAGCCCCAAGTAAAATCTGAACGAACCAATCCTCTCGCAGTGTCGCCGTCGAGTTCCCAGCCACCTGAGAGACCAATCAACACAGGAGGCTCGGAAGGATCAATTTTCAAGCACTTCCCTGTGCCAGGAACGTCCACTAAGAATGTCGTTGCAAGAGCCTCAGCAGATTTTTCTGTCAATTCTGGCACACTATCTCCATTGCCTGACACGAATCGCGACACCCTAACAAGTATCGACTATTTACTGATCAAATCACCATGCAAAGAAAACCATACAAATGTTCCTGAAAGATGCCCATCTGACCAACTTTCACAAAAAGACGAGCGATTTCAACAAAGGCAACTCCACAAACTCCAGGAACTACAACGGACACACCAACAAGGACAACGACGCAAAGCAAGCGTCTTAAAACAAATTCAAGAAGCGAGGCATCTTCGCATAAGGGATCGGCGCCAGAAACGCATTTGGCACAAAAGATCAAGACTGCGCCTAAGATTACAGCTCCGAAACCTCAGGAAACACCGAACAAGACAAGAAGTCACCAGTTCCACCACGCAAGGCTTCAGACACCATCCCATTAGTTTACGACAACGAGCACGCACGCAGCAAAGACAGCGACGCCGAAGACCGATCAACTGCAACGCTTTCAAACAGCGTCCACTCTTCGCAATAATGCCAGCTATTTCATCAGTCTCCACGTCCAAAGCATTCTTGTGTTATCCAGGACGCAACCATCAGCCTCGCCCGCCAGATCTCTTATTGATATCACCGGACTGCCACACTCTCCCCTCAAGTCTTAGCGACGAAGAAGCCAACACGTGCATTTTAAAATTTGTGAGACTACCTCTTTATTTTGACATTGGTGACTTCCAAGCCACTCCTTGTTTACTTTTTCTTGTTTGTAAGTTGTAACTCATGCCTTCTTTCGGGGGGAGGGGGAATCATGTGACGTATGAAGGTAGCGATGGTTGGTAGAAGTGAGATTAGAATAAACATGGGGTATGCGCCAGACCACGTCGCCCTTTCATCATAGCGTCATATATATATATATATATATATATATATATATATATATATATATATATATATATATATATATATATATATATATATATATATATATATATATATATAGTCGCCGGGGATTGAAAAGAGAGAAGGAAGCGGGAAGCTGCTTAAAGTCAGGCATGTCTTTTACGATTTTACGAGTGGCCCTTTCTTGCCGGTAGTTTTGCATTCTTTAATGCCCGATGCCTTTAATGGCACTGCCATGGTATCTTGTGCGGGGTATCTTATTATACACGTTTAGTTCTGCTTATAAGCTTTCTATCGTGAGGAAGTTGTGTAGCGACTTCGCGCATGCGCTGCTTTTGGTGTCATGAGTAAATACACTGGCCCTGTTGAAGTGGAACGCCTTGTACATTTGCCTTTTACATTTGTTATCATTGAATATCACATGTGCTTATTACCTAGGTTACCACGTTGTACAACTTGCTGTTGTGCGTAGTATATACCAACTCATATATACACCTTGTTCATCATCATCATCATCATCATCATCATCATCATCATCATCATCATCGTTTATTATTCTTATTCCTTAAGGGCTCCTGATGGGCATTGCATAAGGAGGGGGGAAGTAGCGAAATATACATACAAGGTCACAATTTCAAAGAAAAAAAAAGAGGCAGGTTAGCTCTGTACACTACTACAAAACCGGAAGTTGAAACAAGGAAAAAGCCTCAGATGGCTCACCAGGTGGTGCGCACATGAACGGTGTAGAAAGATAGTTTTGCCGTACACGGAGACAGGGCATGGTGGGACAGGTTCAAATAGCTCGAGTGAGGAGATAATGTATTTATTTATTTATTAAGGGTATGAAAAGTGATTAAAAGAAATAATCCATAGGGCGAATCAATTCTTATTGAAAGTTGAAAGAAGTGCAAATAAAGGATACTTAGGTAATGAGGGTGCGAAAGCGAATCGAACGTGCAGTAAATATTAAAAGGTCTAAGACGAAATAAAGAAGAATTAAATGTGAATTAAGCACTAGACGACCAATAATCAGCATATTGAACTGGTGATGTTGTCTAAGCGGCCAGAAGACGACAATCAAATAGAAGTAACAACCGATGCACAAGGCTACTTGCAGCCCTTCAAGGGATACTTCTCGAAAGCAGATGGGCCCGGCCAGTTCTTCGCCAAAAGGACGTCAAAGATATCAGACGTCGGTTAAGACTAGGGTCCTTCTCCTCTACCCCCCTTATTTCTATCCCGCTAATTCGAGGCTTCAGCAAACTCTAGGCATAAATACAGACGCGTTAATAAACTAGTTTAGCTGACTGAGGACTTCAAAGTAATTGAATGAGTGTCTGTACAAACCAAATATTTTCACATGTTCCCTCTCTAGCGTCCACTATGAGGACGGTGAGTAATTGCAAGTGCCGTCAGCCCCACATGTGACACGTGCGGTTTCCCCAAAACTCTGCCCCGCATTAGTTTAGCTGCCCATGATATGCGGAAAGACATAAATATGTGACGCCCACCGACGGGAAACCCGCTGAAAAGGCCGGTGCCCACAGTGTTGTACTGGATGGACATCCATGCGCTAGGCTAACAAACTGTCAGTGCTGATATAGTACATCGCCGCCGCTTGGCACCGCTGTACGTGGTCTTGTGCTCGGCTCTTTTTATTTTCCTTCTTATTTTCACTCACGTTAACACCCTATTAATGAAGAAATGCCGTCTGGATAACCACCCCATTCTTCACACTGCATCTTATTTCTTTCTCTTTATCTCGCTCCGCATCCTTTAAGAAAGGACAGATCACTATTGAAAGGAACGGCTCATGAATGCCACTCAAGTGCGGGAAGCTGGTGTTGACATGACTTTCTCGAGACCAGTCGTTGAGAATATTGCAACTGTATGTTCTCATCAACAGCTGTCAGACCGACTAATATCTTCATTCAGCGATGCGAATGAGTGTTTCCTCGTGCTTCTCTCTCTCTCTTTCCTTCCGTTAACTCGCAATAAAGATCGCCTTCTTTCGTGATGTCCTAAAGGAACGAATTCGGTGAGCATGACGGGCCGCGCCTCCGCACGCGCACGCCCTCTCCCACATCCGATCGTGTGCGAACGACGCAGGATTTTCCCGCTTCCACCGCATGTCTTCTCGATGCGGCGAGGCATTTACCCGCACTCCCGAAGGCGCAGCGTGAACACACGCTGCGCCTATGGCGAAAAATAGCGCTATAGCGTGCATAATCGTACGCGGTTACGGAGACCACCGGCGGCTTTTGTCTTTTCTCCGTGGCACTGCGCGAGCGACGCGAACACACACACACTTTGGCCGCGTGTGGCACGCATCGCCGTCCTCTCCGCGCCACCTGCGCACGAACGCTGGGCCTCGTAGCGTGCAAAAGTCGTATCAGCCTCGCGACGTGCTTTCGGAGGGCGAACGCAATGAACACGTACAGGGGTAGAACGACAGGCTCCTGGAGACACGGTTCCCCCACGTGTACGGCATGATTGCAAAGTAAGCACAATACCACGCTGGATACACTCTTCCTGAGGTTGCAGACTGGACTGTAGCTAGGAAGCAGGAGCGGTGGAACGGATCGGTGAAATGCAGTCGCGCGCCTCCCTCTGTCTTTCCCCCTCTTCTCTCTCTCTATCTCTTCGTGTCGCGGATATGACGATTTTGTCGTTCGCTGTTTTGAAGTCTACACGGTCTCGTGGCCACGTGCAACCGGGCCCTTCCTCGTGTTTGCATAGTCTCCACTGGGTCTATTTGCAGATGCTCATTAGGAAATCGACTATGCGTGCATCCTCCTCCAGGAAACGCATTTCCGTCTTTCCATCCTTCCTTCCTTCCCCTTTCACTTCCTGGCATCTCATAATATTTTTATCTATTTTCCTTTTTATCATTCCTCAGGTCAGCGATTGCATCGCGCTTGCTTGAACGCGTGCCACACGGTACAGGTGGTGCGCGTGACCCGCATGTGAGGAAATTCTATTACGTACGTGTATAGTATATGCTAGCTCGTGCAATGATCAACCGTAATCCGTTTAGGGAAATGACAGCGAATTGAAGAGTTCTAATAAGTTCGATGCGAAGGAAACTGAGCTGCTCGCGAAAGTTAATGATGACTGAGAAGGCAATGCGCAGTCATAAAACACGTCTACCTACTCTGATATCAATAATAATAATAATAATAATAATAATAATAATAATAATAATAATAATAATAATAATAATAATAATAATAATAATAATAATAATAATAATAATAATAATAATAATAATAATAATAATAATAATAATCTTTATTTCTCATCAATAGCTTGATGAAGGACAGCAGCAGGTAAGAGCTGCTCTCCGAAAGAGGCAGCTTGACTAAGGCCCACAGCCACCTTTGAGCACGACAGCTTTAGCAAAGAGTCAGCAATATGAACTCGAAAAAACAAGCAACAAAACAAAGTCCAAATTCCGGAAATCATCCTCCCTCCAGAAATCCCCATCCTCATAATTATCATAATTAGGCCCACTACAGGGCAAAAACCATGTTTCGCCAATCAACTCGGTCCTGTGCTTTCTTCTGCCACGTTATACATTGTTATGCCAGGAATTCCAAACCAAATCTCCTTGCTTCGTCAACGTATTCAGGTGGTAGAACGTCTGATGCCAATGGCGCCAAGATTGTTAGACTGGCTGATGCAATCAGCGTCGGTACCAGCCTGATGCGACGGGCGTCAACCGAGGCGGCAGTCCGGTGCAATCCAGGGCAACACCTGCGGTACGCCTGACGTCACTGACGACAAAACCTCACGCAACGTGCCGCGAGCGCTCTCATCCACGGGTCTAATTTTAGTCAGCGACCGATGGCGGTTCCTGATTGTAGGCTTTCCACTACTGGCTGATCCAAGGAAACCCCAGGGGCTATATCCTATGACTGAGTGTGCGCGCGTGTGCTGCCAAATGTGCTGTGTTTGTCTGTCTTCCCTCTCTGCTCTCTATCTTTCATCTCCCCCATCCCCCTCCCATGCGCAGGGTAGCAAACCGGCTGCTTATAGGCTGGTTAACCTTCCTGCCATTCTCTTTCTCTTATTTTGCTTCCCAAGGGCTATCAAAAAACAAGCTGCGCGATAATAGGCAGGCGTGTGCAGTGAAGGGTTCCCCTTCAGGGGGCGGTGAAGGTTTGTTGCAGTGCCACCCCCTCTCCCCTTCCTACCGTACCAATGTATGAGACTGACTTTGCACCCCCCCCCCCCTCGACCTTATTATGTTAATGTAAAGGGCTGTCAATGCCCCCCCCCCCCCCGTGCGCACGCCTACGTGCGCGAAGAAGAGAGGGCAACCAAAAAAATCCCGTGTTATCGTGGCACCTCTGTGCGAGCCCAATCAGCGGTCAGTCCCAGGGCCAAATATGTAACGCAGCTGCTTGTACTGTACAGAAATGTTGCCTCAACTCACCGTTGCCCTGTTCGCTTCGTCTATCAGCTCTGCGCAGATGCAGCCGCAAGCTGAGGCGACAGATACCGAACAACCTACACTGTTAAACCGATAATGTAACAAATTATTTCAATCAACAGTCTCTTCCGGCACAACATTGAGCGAATATGTGTGGCAAGTTTTCGAACGGTCAATAGGCAAGCTTCGTAGTTTATAGTTCCTGCTCAGTCCGTATTTTTTTATGTTTTGTTGCTTTATTTTTTTATTGACATTACAAAATGGTAGAAGTTGTGCGCTGGTGCCGGCTTTAGAGTTTTCCCGGCTATTTCTTGCCGCTTAGCAAATGAAACAAAACGCAACAAGTCAACAACATTACAATATAAAGATGTACTGAAACGCCACAAACTTCACGTCATCAGGTATACAACACAGAATTTGTCAGTTTTTTCCTCCTTTGTCCTTGTATATATTTACGCAACCCAGAGAGTTTATTGCGGCGCTGTTTTCGTGTAAATATCTTGATTTAATAAAAATATTTCAATGTTGAAGGCGTGTTCAGAGCGTTATGACAGCAATGATTATAACACGTCAACGAGAGAACATCCACGTTCTTAAATGCTTGCTTGCGCAATCGTGGCCTTACCGCCCCGCCGCGGTGGTCTAGTGGCTAAGGTACTCGGCTGCTGACCCGCAGGGCGCGGGTTCGAATCCCGGCTGCGGCGGGTGCATTTCCGATGGAGGCGGAAATGTTGTAGGCCCGTGTGCTCAGATTTGGGTGCACGTTAAAGAACCCCAGGTGGTCTAAATTTCCGGAGCCCTCCACTACGGCGTCTCTCATAATCATATAGTGGTTTTGGGACGTTAAACCCCACATATCAAATCAAACATATCAATCGTGGCCTTACCATCCGGAATGAGGCGAACTGGGATGAAGCTCAAGCTCTCTTAGTGCACGAGTCATGAGCAATTATGCTCCGCCTACTCGACGGTGAATGCACTTAGACGTACATGGAAACGCGCCGCGGTGTCTGCCATTAGAAGAGCTTGTGCCGACACATCTCTGAGGCACGGACGCGGAAGCCTGTCGTTATTATGGTCCGGTTCCAAGGCCAGCATTTCGTGTCTGCATGCGTCTCCTAGGGCACACGAAATCTCCACGAAGGACGCATAAAGCGACTGCTCGATCAACCACTGTTGCCTTTGGTCGGGCGAGAACGAGCACCCCATTCATTATGCTGGGAAGAATACGCCCCTCCACCCTTTCGATTCTCAGTATACTGATATACAATGACGTACTACCTGTGTAGCTTTGACCACAGCGGTCGTTTATGTGTCGATTTTCGTATTTTTTCCGAATCGACGCCATTTTGACGCGCCGCCACCGTGGCGTATAGACGTAGGCCCGATTCATGTTTTCTTTCATTGTTGTTCTTTGTTTTCGTTGTTCTCTCTATTGTGCCAGAACAGTACCAGCACTGTTAAGGATGGGACGGTACAAACAAACAAAAAATGAGCGTGAACTCGAAGAAAAATAGAAAGGCCGCGGAGCCTGGCTATTTCCATCCATTTTTGGCTCACGCCGCGCGGTTGCTACTCCCTCACCCTCTTCTTTTGCGAGACCATATACACGTACTCTAGCACTGCTTGACAATGGGCCATTTCTGCATACTGGACGCGCCGCGCAAAGGGTGATGGTGAGAGCGACCGGGCAATCTGCTCGTTATTTTGCGCGCTCCTTTTGTTTTCCACGCATTCGAGGGCTGGCCGACCAGCTGTAGCGTACCTCGAAAGGGGTATATATATATATATATAAAAAGAAGGCCGCCGCCTTTGCCGCGTGTTTCGTGGGGTGCTTGCAGGCTCGTTCGGAAGGAAGCGATGAGGAAGGAAGGAAGGAAGGAAGCCGGCAAGCCGGTCTGTCGGCTGCGGAGACGGTGCGGTGGGGGAAACGACGACGACCGGGAAGTCATGAGCTTCCCGTGTGGCGGCGGCTTGCATGCGCTTGACCGCGCACTGCAACCTGAGCGCTCGCCTAATGATAATAATGCGGAAGTCGCGGTGGAGAAGGGAATGCCCACCTCGTCAAATGCTTGGGATTCTCGTTGCTGAGGAAGAAGGAGCGTTGCATGCATGCTGCGACGTCGGCGGAGAAAAGGGAAAGAAAAAAAGAAGACCTGAAATTGTGCATGTGCGTTTATAGTGACGTGGCAAAGGCTGCAGTCTGCTTCCTTTCTTGTTGGTGTAGTGCGGTAGCAGTCCGTCAAAAAGCCCCAAGATTGACGTTTTATTGCAGTGCAGCTGCATAGGTTGAGGCTCGATAGCGACTGGCATCGGTGGCACCACTGCATCCGCAGTGGTGCCATCAGAACGTCATTCCCCGCGATATTCCAGAACGTCAACTTCTCCCCCTCCTCCGCCTTTTTTGTTGGCCCTCCAATTTGGAATGCTACTGTGGAAACAGTGCAATGGCTTCTACACATTAAACAACAATTCAAGTTTAGATTACGAGTAAACGACGATTTTCATCAGCACCCTATCGAAAACTTCATTGAAAAATCCTCTCAAGAAACATTTTTCTGTATTACGATGGTATTGCTCTTGCTATCAAGCTGTATATTTTTATTGTGTGATATACGTAAATGAAGAGGACGTCAGTGAACACGAGTGCTTGCCATCTAAGTTTAGGCCACATTTTACGACTAGATCGCATGCCAAGGTCATCCTAAAGTTAAGCAAAGCATTCCGTCAGGCAAAATGTCCAAGTGTTGTACAATGGCACAAGAATGCAACGCCTAGTCATCACTAAATCGGTGCCTAATTTTGGCGGGAGAAGGCTGAATCGGGATTCATTGAATAAGGCACCAGAATTATGGCCGTTCGGCGCAAAGAATATGCGCAACGCAGCCGTACCAACTCTGTTTTTTTTTTTCATTGGGCCGGAACCGGCTAGTCCACCAACGTGTGCTTCTATGAAACAAAATTAAGAGAGCTTCGTCAAAGTTGGTTTCACAGCAATGTTAGGCTTTGCTTGGAGAAGCCCACTTCATAAATTGTGCTGACTTTTTGATTTACGGGGGCATATTTATGAATAAAGGACAACGTAATGCTTCGAATGGCCCATGTCGCTTTGTGTATTCAAAAAATACAATGTATCAATAAAAACATACGACTGGCAGGCAGACAGACTTTGCGATCAAGGCTATAGTAACATCTCTGTCTGCTGATTTCCTGAACGGACTTGACAGTAAAGTGCTTTGGTATCAGGGCTGAACAGAGATACTCAAAAAAGTATTCTGGAATACAGATATAAAAATACCTTGGCTGAAAGCCTCACATTCAGATAATGAGATACAGTTGTCTTTGACGCAACGGAATATTTCGGAGATACAATATAACAAAGCGAAGATAGCTCCGGAATACAGTTACATGGATACAGATACAATACTGGCAGACTTTTAGATTCCGAAGATGCTGATGCTCCGCTCAGACATTTACTGGGTGAAGGATTATACCGTTACATATGTTCCAATGCATTTCTACTTGCAAGGAAAGACTATCGCTTGAATCTCATGGGAAAGGCAGTGCATTAAAAAAAGTGTATATTAATTCTAGACTCGAGGTCTGTTGTATACAAGGTTGCTGCGTTAGTTGTGCTTAAACTACAGTACCTTTTCAAATAGACTGTCATTTAGACAGCGTTGAGTCAGCCTTAAGACACTCGTGAATTCTCGAAATGACCTTCTGCGTGAACAAATATAGGGATGCGATGCCTGCCTTGAGAGAGAGATACTTTTCCGGGTAGAGGATGATAATGCCCCTTCCGGGATTCTGCCATCAGCTGCACCAGTCACTTTTCCCTCATGGACCGTTCTGTGTATATGGGAAATCCTTCACTACCTTCACTGTGTTGCCGACTGGTACAGGTCCTTTGCTTGGAAAAGGACAAAAAAAAAGTATTCCTTCTCCCTTCAAAACACGTTAGCTAATTTCTGGGAAAAAAGTAACGGGATACCCGCGTCCTGTACTGTATCGCGACACAATCGATACATTGCAAAGGTATTCCACTACCGAGAAACAAATATATTTTGCAAATGTATCTCGATACAGAAATCTTCCAAAGTACCTCTGAGATACTATCCCGATACGCTTGTATCGCTATACTGCTTAGGCTCGGTTTGTATGATATGTAAACTAGTAAAACTGTGCAGGGGAGTGGAACAGAAGTAGATGAAGTAGACAGGATGAACTGCGCTCGTCCTCTTTCCTTCTACTTTTGTTTCGTCCTCTGCTAAGTTTAATCTAAGTATCAATAGACAAGACAGATGATCGCTTAGCTGAGCTTTTTGTTGAATACTTATAACAGCAACATAGGCCAGCCCCATTATGCACGTTTGAAAGGAAAAGGGATTCTTATACATGAATGAATGGATTGACACAACTTTATTACGACCAATTATGATAGTTTAGAAAATGTGCTGGGAATGTACTTTCAATGTGCAGTTTAGAAGTTTCTCAAACCACACGAACGATACGAAAATTGCATTGAAAAGCACGTTACAGGAAGTTACCGATTTTCTCAATGTTTTGGGGCGAGAAAATTTGGTGATGTCTGTACACGCAGCACAGGAATTGCACAAAGATTTCATTCTATTTCTTTCGCACGCAAGTGTAAATGTCCCAATTGTTAAATCACTGTCCTGTATAGTGTGTCAGAGTCATCCGATTAATAAAAGGAGACGTGCCTATAAATGTGTAAGGGGATAGCACGTCGCCCACATTTTCACATGTTTTAACGCTCATGCTCGCTGTTTGGCTCCTAGTTTAAAGGTAGGCTTTGAGGCAGTTCAGTTCATTTAGTGCAATGCCTCTGAAAATAGCGTATACAGAGGCGAATGCTCTCTATTCTTGTAGCTAAACTATATGATGTTACACCATTGCCATAGTGAGCACCGGAATATGTGCCTCACATTTCAAAGCCACAGATGGCTGAGAAATTACTTTTATAATTAGTATGGACAGGAAACTACAAAAGCAATTTTAAATGTGCGAAACCAGTAGACCCAAAGAATCTCTGATATTCCTGGTTTCCTACTTTGGCAGTATCTGCCGGAATTATTTGGACAAATATGTGTCCAAAGGTCGTTCATATGCATCAGAGTACAATATTTTATATGTGAAAAAGAAGCAAAAAAGAAAAAAAATCGATCGGCCTAAAGATTATTGTCGATGTAATGTAGCTTGTATTGATATTTACGTATTTATGCCTTCACGTTAATCAGAACAGAGGCTCGACTTCGAAACTGCGATGGAAACAAGCTAACTTGTGGTCTATCGATAGCTTTCTCATGTACAACTTTAGGCATTGTTTACCTTGGTGCTCGTTTTTCTTAGATAAAAAAATTGTTCTTGATAAAGAAGTGCTTTCGAAGTGTAATGATACTTCTTTGAGTGCTGAGTGCGCTGAATAATCATTTAGTGCGAGGGTCATCGCTTTCGTGAGCAAGGGTGAGGGCGGAGGAGTAAGTACGTCTGACACGTACTCATGCTTGTAAAATGGCACATGCTAACTCACCATCATGGCAACTAGCACGTGTTTTGGGCGGTCATTTTTTTCTTAATGTACATACATAGGTTTATGTTAGCTGCGGTGCACCTCGGTGGCGTAGCGGATACGGCGCTCAGCTGCTGACCCGCAGGTCACGGGCTTGATCCCGGCTGCTCTGTCGCATTTTGATGAAGGCGAAATTATTGAGGCCCGTGTATGGAGCGATGTTACTGAACGACGGTAAAGAACACCAAAAGATTGCTATTTCCGGAGCCATCCTCTACGGCATCTCTCATTCTCATATCGTAGTTTCGGGACGTGAAACCTCAAATAGTAATTTATATTAGTTGAGATGTTGACGCATATTTCGCAAAAGCGTGCACGTGTTTGATATAACGCAATGCTCATACAGTTTTTTTCTATTTCAAAAACTGCCTATGCAACGCGCACGTAAAAGTGGCCCCTTCCTGTAGACATTGTGATGTGAAACAAAAAAAAAAAAACGTGGCTGATCCCCCTATATTTTAATAGGTATAACACTGAAGCGAAACGTGTTTTTATAGAGGTAGCTTAGTGTTTATTGTGCGTTGTTTCAGGAACAGCAACAAATTGCAAAGTCAACTCAAGAACGGCAAGCAGCGCGAAACTTGCAGCGCACACCTGAAGCAAAAAGCACGCACGACGCGTACACAGGACGAGCGTGGACTAACAACTGTCACTGCTTGACAGTTGAAGCGCGCTATTAAAAGAGAAAGAAGGACTCACGAAACGAGCGCACAAATGTACACAGGAAAAGGGCGAACAACTGTCACAATTCTTCCTGCGTCTTCTTATTAGCAGCGCGCTCCTTTCACAAACGCAGCCGCGCAGCGTGCGAAGTGACCTTCGTCCTCTCCCGAGTTACGAATCTGATAACCACGCGCGCAGGAGAGACCACACTCTGTGGAGGTGGTGCTTCCTGAAGGAGACCACCTTTAAAGCGCGTCCAACGCGAGCCCATCGCGCCATCTCGCCACTGATAACGAAAACGCGCTAATGTTTCGAATCTCCAAGGGCTGCCAAACGATCTATGGTGTTTATAAATGGCTTGACGTTAGCATTCCTGGCAACGTATACTCCGCGGCGTTATGGCCAGCGCCGCGCGTTGAGAATCGAAGTGTTGCTGCTTGGATTCCGCGTGACAAATGCTTGTCTTCTGGTTTCTTTCTTTGGAACGTCTTAGTACACTTTTCGTGACACAAGTGCGTCAGCCGAGCCGCGATGAACCCTGGCATAAAACACTTTTGTGGTATAAAAACACCGAACATGCTGGGCAGGAGACGGGGAGGGGTTATTCCACGCACCACAATTAAAAAAAATCTAACACCGCCGGGTTACGAATTGTCGATACCTGCCGTACGTTGTTCAAACACAAAGGCGTGACAACTGTTAGTTCACGCTTGTCCTGCCTATACGTGTACGTTATTTTCAAGCATGTTTCTTCGGGCTTCAGCGGTCCGCTGAAAATATCTAGATGCTTGTCGTTCTTCGTAGAATTCCAATATCTTGCTATCACATTCATTGCTTCGCCCTTGCTATGAAGGGGTGACTTTTTTTTTAACGTTTCACTCTAAGTGTTATAGCGTTGAGACACAAGGCCAGTTTTCCACGCAGACAGCTCAAGTCATCGCAGCTACCTAAACATCTCACGAGTTCTTCAAACAAACGTAACTGTGCTTGTAGAAAAAAGTGAAAAACTTAAGGGCTCGTTTTCCTTTGTTAGACACAGGGTTAATAAGAGCTAGCAGACAATGGCGCCAAGTAAAGTATACTGAATGTTATTAGAATTATCACTATTGTAACGTAAATGCAAAGAAGGAAAGCGCACGAAAACATATATAGCTTACCGATGGCAGGGACCGAACCTGAGGCTTTCTAACTACGCGTACGATGCTCTACCAACTGTGTTACAGCAGCGGCCATCCCCCGTCCACATTATGGGTTATATAGGTGAATTTAAACAGGGGAGTGCTAGTCATGTCATCGCTGTTATTAGCCATGACGGCGAGCGTCGAACTCTTTTCCTGCCCGGTGGCCTGAAGTAGCAAGTGGTCTTATTACAAGCTGGCACCGAACTTCGCGTACTACCTGAAGGCAACAAGTCCGCCAGTATGGCACTCTCACTTCGAACGGAAGAATGAAGAACTGAAAGGTTCCTTTTTTGTTAGACGCAGTAATAATGAGAACTAACGGATAATGACACCAAGGAAAGTGTATGGGATGTAATCTGCATCAATACTAATTTTAATGCGAAGAAAGAAAAGGGGCCGAAAAGATAATTTACCGTTGGCTGAAACCGAAGCTGGGACTCTCTGAAGGTCACACGATCCCGGCAAGTTATCTTTTAGTCCAAGTTTTCTTCTACATATTTGGGCTACTATTACTGCTAGTTACATCCCCTATACGTTCCTTGGCATCATTATCGGCACCTCGGGCATTATGCCAGGACCCCTTCCCACCACCTGGCGAGCCTCGCTGCTGAAAGGCCACGCACGACATACGGCACCACTGTCTGCAAGCACATCTCATCATTTACTGCATCGTACGCACCTGCGTTAAAGTCACTGTTTCCTTCTTGAGGCTTGAGCCGGCCGTGAGTTTGCTTAATGACCACTGGAATGCGAAGAAAGTCAGACCTACCGACACATTCTCTAAAACAACTGAGTCCATTCCTACTGGGCCAGACCTACAGTAACCACGTGGACATCTACATGGATGCCTCGACTATGTCGTACAGTTCTGGTGAAGCAGTGGTTATACCATAAAAAGGGGTAACTCTGCGTTTTAAGACCTCACATGCGACGACGTCCAAGGTGACAGAACTCGAGGCTCGGCGTAGTGCACTAGAACTCATCGATTCTGTAGAAAGACCAAGTAAATGGGCCGTGTTTTCTTACTCAAAACCAGCGTTACAGTGCCGGCGGTCAGTTCTCTGATGCAGATTCCACGACAAGTCGATATATGAAACCACGAAACTTCACCACCTCTTAATAGAAAAGCGCCACGACATCACCTGTAAGTGGTTGCCTAAGCATTGTGGTATCAGCGGGAATGATTCCGCTGACCATGCTACTTGCGTGTCACATCAGAAAGCAAACAGCGTTCCAATTGCGCTTTCAAGAGTGAATGCTGCGAGGCAGATTCGTCAACTGGCCAGCAGTCTCACACTGACTGAGTGGAACACACCAAGCATACGATGTACCAGACGGCATAAACTTGACCCTTCACTACAACTCCATCCTCCATCCAGCCTACATCGATGTAAAGCTTTGCTGTTCTATCACCTTTGGCTGGGAATTTTTTTTAACGAAATCATATACCTCGTCAATTGGAATGACTGACAGTGCGGCGTGCGATGCTGCACCGATGAAAATATTGAACATCTTCCGTGTCACTGTCATCGATTTGCCTGAGAGAAACAAGCACTTGCCAACACATCAAGGTGACTGGATGATGAGCCACTTTCGGTGCAGGTGCTATTACAGCAACGTCCACATCTTTCGACAGCCCGCAAGGCAGTGAAAGCCCTCTTGTGCTTTTTGCGGACGACGGGTTTGTGTGGACGCCCCTGACTTGTGGTGGAGTACTACGCACTGCAGTGAATTTACTGTCTATATCTCCCCGTTCTTTTCTTTCTCTTCCCTCTTTCTCATCTGTTTTGTCCCCTTCCCTAATGCCCCAGTGTAGGGTAGCCAACCAGATGTCTTTCTACTTAACCTTCACACCTTCTACCTTCGTCTGCTTCCTTCTTTTCATTGTCTGTTAGCTCTCAAAAATATTGCGTGCGAATATTTCGTGTGAGATAAACGTTCAAAACAATCGAGGGATAACAAACGTGTTGTGTAATTTTCGGTACGAATGTTGAGCATTGTTTAACTGCCCGACACAAGGCGCACACGTAACAATCTCGGTACGCTCTCAACATCCGCTGCTTATATTACCATACATGAATGCGACTCATCCGGCGTTGGAAGTCCAAACAAACCCCATCACTATCGCGTGCGCAACTACTTCGCATTCGAGAAAGTCGATTGTTTTCTTTTCCGGAGTCACGCTGAGTGCGAGGATTTCCTGTGAGTTCGTACAGGCGTTAATCACCAGAGGCAGGAAGACGCAGTTGAGCCGCATTCAAGCCGAAGGAAGCACTTGCGGCCCCAACGGCCCTGCTCGAAAAAAACACTCACGCTCCCATTGGCATTGGTGTCAGGAGAGAAACGTGGAGAGCGGACGCAGTTGCGCGCGGACCACGAGTTGCTAGAGTTACCGCATGTCTTACGCACAGGGGCCCGATAATGCCGCCGCCGACTTTTCACGGGCACTTGGACACAAAGCTAAAACGATCGCATCTGAGCACGTGGTGTTGAGCTGTAGGTAAACACAGAAGGACGATCTGATATTGAATGACAAGTACCAGTGATTGCTCAGGAGAAGCGCCTCTTCCTCCTATAGATTCGTTTACACAGGCACACCGGAATTCATTTATATCGTTAGAAAGGTCGGACGTCCCATGATGACGATCGGGGAGATGTTTTTTTGCTGTGCCAAATGTTACACTATAATTATTCTTCAGACTGCGAGTCCAACAGTCGGGGTTTTGTGTCTGAAAACTAAGATATGATTATGAAAGATGCTGTAGAGGAAGGCTCCGCAAAACCATGGCGGGTGGTTATGCAATGTCAATGCTTTTAACATATACGACGCCCCACGAGGTTTAGTAGCATGTTTATATTTTGGCTGTGGCAGTACACCATAAGCGAAGCACGCCCAGCTTAGCAGCAGTATCTAATAGAACATCACACGCGTCCTCTCTTCATCTGGGCGTTCTCCGACTTTATTAACATTGATTTATTACCATTCAAACACTGAATTTTTTAGAAAGTTTATAATGTGCTTTATATTTGTTTTTAGATTACATTAGAGTTATCATAATTATGTTTTGTACACAGTCCGATTATTACGTTTTGAATCTGCGGAACATATATGTATGAAAATCACAATTTGAATGTGTGTGCCCTGTTGTAGCGTATACTATTTTTGAAGTATCATGTTGCCACATTTGCCCCGAGCATAACTGTTGGGCAAGTAAAGTTATTGAACTCAACTCAACGAGCACAGTGACCATCACTAATAGCATTTCAAAGAAACGATATCATAAAGTACGAAACCCAAAACACACATAAACGACACGAACGACACAAATGGTGCACTGTGGCAGCCTTACCCTTCCAGGACTCTTCTTCGGGATTTTTGTGTTTGCCTGAAAAGTTCAGGAAGTTCGCCACAGCACAAGGATGAAAATAGTGCACGTTCACCGCATCGTGAACAGGTGGGGGCTAAGGAATTTGGCGAAAACAACTTTTATATCTCAGAAAACGAAGGCACGACATGAAAACACAACATGAATACCTGTGTTTTCTTGCCATGCCTTCATCATTCGGCAATTATGTACCAACTAACGAAGGAGAGTGGTTTACTTCATTTGTGTATATTTGTGCAACTTCGACAAGCACCGCACATGCCAGGACACAAAATAGTGCTCTAGATATATTTCATTGAATAATAATGATCGCGATTGCTTTTTATCGCCTATATTAGTAAAGAAATAACAACTCACCTCGTCAAAAAAATTTTCTAAAAGAGCTTTCTGCATATTCGATTGCTGCTGTATTTATACTTCTCTCTTTTTTTCTTGGTTCTACTTAGGTGCTTTCTAATCTATTATTGTAATACCCGTACGTGCATTGGTTGACCCAGTGAACCGACCGTACAAATAGCTTGATTGATCGAGAGAGGCGAAGGAGAACCAACTGGGCGCCGTGCTGCCACGAACTCTTGCCAATTATCTCTCGAGCCACGCCTAATTCCATGCGAACAGCAAGAGTAATTGCAGCGATTGCCATAATCGTAGGCACTTCCGGGGTCTTTCCCGAGGTCTCATGCTCCCGTGTTTGATTTTGTTAATGGCGAACACGCAAGACATGATATATGGGTACTCGCGATACGTAACCTGTTTACTGCCGAGACACATGCAGGCATAGAAATAGTCAGGTTAGTTGCGTCGTTAAGTGCCCTGATCCACGCTCTCGAATGCGCACGAGTACTGTGGGCCTGCACAACAAAATATGGGTGAAGTTTTGAAAGCTTGGTATTCAAGAATACTTGACCTCGTTTCTGCCAACTTGAAAAGTTCACACTATGAAAGTGCGAATGCACTATGACTCGGTGAAATGTACACTTTCATGAATTAACCTAAAGAAATTGGAATGGAATGCTTGCTTGTAGCGAGCTCTAAATTGTGACAGCGCGTACAGAGTGGTGGTAATGGTCACTGTAATGTAAACCATGATGAGCGTACAATATGTGTGTATTTTGTAGGCTTAAGTAATGGGACACTTTTCACAAATACATCAACTGCCGGCCAGGTCTGCGAGGCTAACATCGCGTGTGGCAACATTAACAAACCAGGTGAGATCAAACGTTGACCACCGTATACTTGACAATGAATTCAAAGCCTCCACAACAGGGCTTTGAATCGAGGGCTTTTAAATCGCCTAAATTTTACCAGAGGCATCCTCCTAACTCAGGAAGATGAGTGAATAATCAATCAATGTTTAATGGTGAAAATCGTTGGAGAGTGTATCAATTAACTCTCCTTGTAGAGTAATCAGTCATAATGTGGTGATGAAGGTTCTGATTCAGTGATGCCCACGCATATTTATAGCCGAAGAAATTGCGAAGTATGGCATGATAATGATACGACCAAATAAGTCAATACATTCTTGTTCTACATAGCTCATCACCACTCATAGTATATGCACTGTGGGAGAAGCGACATTTCCTAAACTAACATAGAGAGCCAGGGAACAGAAAATTGAATCTGTAATTACAACCAAAGTCTGACCTGACACTGTCTGTTTACACCCCTTTGCTCATCATTTTAGTCCTAAAATAGAAATCACTTTTGTTGTCAGGACGCATATGCCTTAATATCTTCGTTGATGCATACATTCGTTCTTCTATTTTTATATTTATAAAGCGGAAGAACTTAGTCCCAATACCTTCCGTTATCAGTCGTCATCTCAGCCTGGCGCCAGGCAGTTGACCACTAGACAAACTGTCCAAGGTCTGCTTCCCCAACTTCTACAAAAGGCATTCACACATTAACTGTTGTGGATATTCCCAACATTAAGATCTACTCGACAAAATAATAGGGCAGCCAAGCGGCGCCTACAAATAACATCTGTTGGTGCCTATTAGTGGGCTAATGCACGAAACTTCTGTTCAACCACGGCTGTATCCTACTGATAATAATACGCAGTAATGAGATTTATAGCTTTAAATAGTGCTTTGCTACACCTTGCACCTTCCCCGAAATATGTACAGTATGCATGAGGCAAATATGTACAGTATGAATAAGGAGGTACGTACGTATAACGCAGTGGAATGTCACTGTGTTATAACACCTACCTACGTTCCTACATATGGCTGTCTGGCAAGGAATGAATCTAGCACACGTGTAAATAGCTCCTGAGATGACATAGTTAGACAATCGCTGCATGTGGTAGCTCACGAAAGAACGTCGTATGCATTTTTCGGCATACATTGTTCCGACTTTCCGCCTGCGTGAAAACACACTATTTGTCCAGTTTCATTTCCTCTCTCCTCTATTGTTTAAAATTTGGATATAAAAGAGCAACTAATGTACCCTACAGTTTCCGTCACTTAATTGCACGTCTGCTTCACACACTTGTATCGGGAAGGCCTACGGGCGACTCGGAATTCTCCGCGTACGGTAGCTCGACAGTGCAGGCGTACGCCTTTGTGTATGCACGACGAGACAATAGAAGCCTGCGTCGCTTCATTAGATACTGCCTCCTACGTGTACACCCTCGCCTTGAACTGAATGCAGCACCAAGTCGCTTGCACTTGGGAGTAGCGCAGACCAGAAGGCATTGGCCCACACACCCACAACTGTTGCGCACGCAACATCCTACAGTCACCGTCGCCGCCAGACCTTGACACGCGGCCATAGCGTCACCTGGGTGTGATTACTCTGAGTACGGTTACGTAACGAGCAAGGGACGTTGACTTCTCCGTTCATTTGGCATCGTCGACCTTGCCCCACGTGCAGGAGAAACGTCAGGGCGTCGCTTGTTGTCGTAACGATTAGTGTTATTGTTTTTTCTTCGTTGCCTGGCGTGTTTGTCCTTGGGTCGTTTTTATCGGCGCTCCTGCTAAAGTGTCGCCTTGTACGAACGCTCAGACGTTTTGAGAGCCTTGGCATGTTACGCAGTCCCGAATTACGTGGATGACTCTCGAGTGGGCGTACTCGTCGTCTTACCGGCGCGTCGTAAAGGGGAAACCACCCATAGAAAAAAAAAAAGCTTGCATTTCTAGCTTGAGAGCAAACGGCAAAGCCAGAAGGTGTAACGTTTATGACAGTAAAAATTCGGAACGAGACTTTCTGCTGCTTAAACAACGCAATAGGACGTGTGAAGTGAAGGACATAGCTGACAAAAAGATATTGCAGCATAGCAGACTGACTCTTCATTAAGCGTATTTGGTTGGAGACGCAAAGAGGGAAGCAAAGTGTAAACATCTATACAATTCACAGTAGAGGTCGTAGTCCACGTCTTAGGTGTCGCCTGCGTTTTGTACGTGTCTTTTTGAAATGTAAGCACCGAGGGAACGCTACTGTGCTCCTTGGCAGGACAAGCCTTAGATGTTGAGAGTTCTACGAAAGCCTCTCACAGCCGCAAGGAGGTCAGAGACACATTCCATTTGGTTCATTGATTGCGACTCGAAAGGGGAGGATTCTCGTCTTTACTTTCTGCATTACAGCAAGCTTGAACTCATTGTTTCCGTAACTGCGTATTGATTATTATATAGTATATACCCCGTATAGGTTCATAAACATGGCGCATTTTTGACCATTTGTCTACGGTTTTGACTATTGGTCAATTGATTTAGCCTTAAGCTACACTCAGTGCTATTTGTCTTACTATTTCGTACACACGCTACTTACTTCCATGAGTAATCCCCGCTTGAATTTTTTAGCTTTTGTTTTACTATACTTCAGAACTGCGCTGCGGAAAATAGAATCGTCTTCGTTTGACCATACAACGAGACACGTCACGGTAAGACATCACACAGTTCTTTGTAAACACAAACAGCACTACTGTCTACCACTTACCCTTACCATTACCCTTACCAGTATCGCCAATATAGAGTACCCTGAGTATGACCAACTATGCTATTGTCGATCAACCTGATCCAGAAACACCAGTATCGCTTAACAACGAGGAAAGTTTTAAGACGTGTACAAGCAAGCACTAAGAACACGCCATTCATAATTAATGCCATTTGGTGGTCATTAGGGGCCAATACTTAAGAGCAGTCTTGTAGCCCACATGTAATACACATATACACGCAAAGTATTATGCATTAAAGCGAAGACTGTATCACACTAAAAAAGAAAAAAGATAACACACTAAAAAAGAAAAAAGATAACTATTAGATTGGCATAATAAAAAGTAATTTTATAAATTGGGCACGGAGCTGATCCGGCTAAGTTAGTTTTCAACCTTCAGGCATGGTAAGTTGAGATAGCTTTGGGGACAATGTGTCTACAGTGGTTGGCGAGCCGCTATCCCATGTAAGCATATGGCAGCGTGGCTTGGGAACTTTCTACAACCCCACTACGCATAACATATCTTGGTTCTGCACGTGTATATCTGTCCATGCCACCCGTTATGAATGCAACATTAAGCGGCAGCTTAGTGAGTCATTTTTTCACATCGTTGTGTTCGAACATAGAGAATGGAGAGAATATAAATTCCCTTGAAGAGATTTTCGGCCAAATGAACTAATATTTTATATTTATAAGATCTCTTACAATGAACAAAACGTTATGAATAGCTGGAATTCTCAATAGCGAATTTCCCCTACTCTTCAGGAACAGCACGCGAATTAATAACTAAGTTTTAGCCGAAAATATTTTTTCGAACATGCGGTCTGAACCTCTGTACGTAAAATGAGCTATCCTAATATTTATCTGTAACACTATCTTCGAAAAAGTACCAAGCCGCCCTCCACGGGATCTCACCCTTTTGGTCCAACCCAAAGACGAGAGTTGAAAAGCTGCTTGGAGAAGCACTCGTTTCCAGGCGACGTCTGCGTGGGTGTCCAAGCTTAGAAGCGTTTTAGTGAAGACCGCGAGATAGAGCGAATACAGCGTTCAGTGCGCCGTATAACGGGTGTTAGCTTCTCAAACAAACAGACAGCAATCGGTTTCAATCTTGTCGAAGCTAACGCACCAGCTCATCGCAGTGAACACGGACACGTTGGACAGTGTGGCTCATGCCGAGGTGACCCACTCGTTGTTCTCCGGCAGGTCCCCTGCTGCGTTTCCTTCTAAAGGCCTCCCACTCAGTTCAACCAACCTACTGGGCAAGAACGCGCGTTTTCCTACCGCATGCCATTCTGGCCCCTGCATCGTGCCGTGCCAGCACGCACATCGAATTGCGGCGCTTCAAGCGAAGCCTGCCTACACGCGGAACTGGATGTTGCGAACAGTGCAACGAAACCACTGTGAGTGGGTCAGAGATAGGATTCACAAACATGACCTAAACATAATTTTTTCCTGAAAAAGCTTATGCCAATATTGATTCTGAGCATGTCATTAGTAAAGCCAGCAGACCAATTACAAGGAGCACTTAGGAAACTGAAGCTTTTCTGAATTCACACCCAGATGGTCTGGTCTTTAGCCAGGTGGCCTTTAAAGGAACAGGTACTCTGGTCTAGCATATGCTTTCGTGTTGAGTAGAGCTTCCAATATAATTGTACTGCCACAAGTATAATTTTTGCACAATGAACCATCATCGAATTCGACTTGTAGTGTGACAGGATATAACTTGTAGTGCAACGCTCGTCCTACGTGTTTGTTTGATTCTCCTGGTCTACGCGTTTTAGCGCTGCTTCAGTGATAATTTGTAGTGTGTCCTGTGTTTGAAAGACGCAGCTATTGCCAGTGCAGCCTTGTATTTTATGTTGTTCTATTCAAGTCTAATGAAGTTGTGTGCTCTTCCGTCTCCTGCAATGTCTGCTGACATCTCAGCTAAAGGAATCACTTTATGCTCCAAGATATGCGATAACTCACGAACAACGGCTTCGATTTCTCACCGCGTTGCCTTCGAATAACTCTTATTATCCACTGCTCGGTTCTCCCTACATTACATCATCAGTCATCACGCAAGACACAAATAATTTTGTTTCCACAGACTGCTTCCCTGGACGCGCTTCGTGAATATGCTATAGCTCATTGAATGGAAGCTATGTTTTCGTACACAATAGTTCCACGCACTATGTCAAGTCAGCTTCCACTGCATACCACACAGAAGTGCGAAACCTTGATATATATATATATATATATATATATATATATATATATATATATATATATATATATATATATATAGCTGCTCGAACTCCTGACCCTACAGGAAGGTCACGTCATCTGCATGTTTACATGAAAGTTGAAATCATCAACAGAAGTTATATATCGGCTCTCTGTGAACATGTTTTTACACGGGGAGGTCTGTGAAATCACACGCTTTACTAGCATTACAGGATGACTAACAAAAAGGAAAACATAAACGTTCAGAGAGGACACGAAGACAGCACTGCGCACTCACCAGAACGACTATGATGAGATAGACAGGTTTCCAGTTACTTCGAAGACGGTTATTAGAAAACGGTATGTCTGAGAGTATATATACACCTTTTGGTGATACTTATGGGTAGAGCCAAGAACATGGACAACGCTGAAATACGTAGGCTACATGTGCAAATGTATTACATGGCTTCGTCCACCTTCCACCGCCTACCAGCTTGAGTAGAGTTGTACGAAAGTTTGTCAAAATCCTACTTGGCAATTCTTGAATCCCTCTTTTCATGGTGACAAGAAAACAGCTTTTAAATTCGCCCATGAAGGTTCTGTATCTGTTTACCTTAACACTATTGTTTCTTTCAAGTGTAGATAGCGGTAGTCACGCATTTCCGATGAATACAAAAGTGCGGATTCAGCTCCCTCATAAACAGGTGGAGCGGGTGTAGAATGACGCGCGCATATCTTCAGAAAACGAAAACATCCTTGCAAGACAATCTCTATCTACACACCACCCAAGGATATAGGAAAGTGAACATCTGACACTAAACGATATCATGCCACGGCTTACACACTTGCGCAACAGGACGACCTTCCTGCTGAGACCAACGGCTTCTTTTTCTTTTCTCCGCCTCGGTTTATCCTACTCGTTGTGCAACGTGGTGCAACCGAGGGCTGCAATATACGACCCTCAGGTAAGAACACGTAAGACGTTCGTTTAAAGGTGGCCGGGAAATGAACAGCGAACTGCAGGGTCCGCGTACGTGGCTGCGGCACGCATCCGATCTTATCGGCCCCGCGAATGCCTTCTCCGGCGGTTCTTTTCCTTCCTCGGGAGTCTATAGCAGGAAGAGGCCCCTAACGGTAGTCCCGCGGCGCTGTACTCGACCGAGAACGCCTCAACGGGTTTCTCTCTCTCTCTCTGCGTACGTGTCTTGGCTGTAGTGTGGGCCAAGCATGGCACCAACCCGCGCACGCGTTCGCCTGCAGCTAGCAGCTGGGCGCGCGAAGAAATCCCCGCGTCCGGAAATGGTGGGCTTCCGACTTCCGCAAGCGACATTGGATTCGAGCCCAGCCACTTTATAGCGGCCGCACGAAGAACGTTTCCTGCTTACGCCTTGTTTTTTTTTCTTGTTTATTTCTTGTTTATTCCCTTCTTCGCACTTCTCTGGGAGAAGTGTTTGTATTCCCTTTCTTCACCGGGTTCGTTTTATCCGGAAACGCCTTTTGTTTGCGTCCGCCAATTGTGACGCGAGAGGGAGGGGAGCAAACGCTCTTCCGAAACTCTTCTGCCGCGTTCGTTTCTCTGGCGCTGGTGATGCGGCGATATGACCGCATATACGCATTGTTCTTTAACGCTTACGCCGTCACGTCCCGACGCTTCAATGACGCCCATTACGTGAATCTCGGTGACGCGTTCATGCGAAACGTATTTACGAAGATGGTGCGTAGATGAGTATAGCTTCCGAAAGGTTATGCGAGTGTTGCGGTGTTCTCGTAATCTTGGGCACGGAGAAATACACAACGCAGATGTGAAACAAAAGAACAAACATGGCTGAAATAGACAACATGCCCGTAATAGAAAAAGAGACGACAAAGTTGCCAGATAGGCTGCAATGACGTTATATGGTGCGAAATATCACCTATACGTCAACAGCGCTTGTCCTGTATACTGTGTTACTTCGTCCTCTTGTTCCGCTGTGTTTCCCCAGCTAAGTATGCACCCTCTCACCCAAATGAAAGTATTTCTCTATAGTTCAATCTTTTCGATTAAGGTTCTTAGTATGGTACATATTCTGTACATTCTATCCTAATATAAAGGCCACTCTACAATAAGGTGTTTTCTTTGTAAGATCATTTCTTTGCCTTTGGCGACATGTACGTTACGTTATTCGCGTTATAACTCTACAATAAGGTGTTTTCTTTGTAAGATCATTTCTTTGCCTTTGGCGACATGTACGTTACGTTATTCGCGTTATAACTCAGGCTTGACCCGCTTGTCCCACCCTCATCGCAAGGTGTAGTCTTTCCCAAACGGTCAAACCACTTGCTTGTCAAGACAGAAGTTCCCAAGAAAGTAGATAAAGTAACGGGTTCATCGACCTATGCCCTTCCGCAAAACGATCACCCAGTGTCGAGCAGTTTACAGAGTCAAGCTGGACCGGGGATCAGTGTTTCAGCAATAACAAGTTTAAGAGAGGATTGTGAGATGGGATCGAGGTGCCCTTTCGGCAACTCCTTTTACCTCCAGCCGAAGGTGAACTCACGGCCGGAAAACAAGTTGAACGAACTTTCGCGCCGCCCCGGAAATAAAAGTCAGGTATGGAACTTTCACTACAATGGCAACCAGCCTCGGCCCACTTATGACTTCATTTCGTGCACCGCTACGAATTCCTCGACCAAAGGAAACATACGTGGCAGCTTCTTTCGCACGGGCCAGCGTTCGTCGGTGACGTATACCAGAGAGCTCGAAGAGGAAGAAGGAAAGACGCCGGAGCAGCGCAGTGCCCGTTTCCTGGGGAAAAAGAAAGCGGCATAGCCGCCTGGAAATTATCGCCGCCCGTCTTCCTATTACGTCCGTTCACGGCATTCGCTTTTTCTGCCTGCGGCTCTCCTTCGCATTGCCCCGCTGCACGGGTTACTTCATCGATGTTTTCCTTCCTGAAAGCTTTTGCGTTTGTTTGCCGCCTTGCTAGTTTCTATCCTTGCTCGACTCCGGAACCATGGTTGGCTGTTGATCGTATAATACAGGATTCCGCTGATAAAGATTACATAACGATCATCACGGAAGGAGGAGAAGGAGAAGGAAATGAAGAAATGAAAGGCAGGGAGGTCAACCAGACGCACGTTCAGTTTGCTACCCTGCCCTGGGGGAAGGGGTGAGGTTATTAAAAGAGAAGAATTGTAACTGCCTAAAACCAAGCCAACTGAGGCAGCACGTTCGACCAAAAATCACCAAGTGGTTATATTGTGTTCTTTCCACTGCGTGTGCGGTTTCATAAACAACGAAAGTGACTGTGATGCGGATGCCCAGCGTAAAAAAAAAAGAACATGGTATAGAGGAATACAGTGCAGCAGTATACTCGAATCGATTGATGTTCGATTTACCATGAAATCTATACGCTAGTAAGGCTTGCTGGAAGAAGGGTTTTTCTAAGCCTCCGAAAACGGGTCAGTGAGAAACGCGAGTGCCATTACGGGCCCTCTTGCCGAATGTGATAGCACGTGTGTGTTCAGACACCATGTCCAGGAAGTAAGTAAGGTGTCATTGACTTCCACGGTTCCCCTTGCGGACATGTATACACATTTAATATACAAAGAAAGGTTCTACCACTCTCATGCAATCGAACACCGTACGAAGGCTTTCCTTTAACTTGTGATGTCAGAACCCTTTCGACTCTTGGGTGCGTTCGCCAAGTGTTAATGGAAGCGGGGCGAATTCATTAAATCGGCTGGGTGGCGAAGGTCCCTGCAAGCCGGAAAGCCTTCAGCTTACCCTCTGAAGATACGAAGCACGCTGCATACCATATATGTTGCATGTGAATGTTAAGGATCTTCCATTAAAGACGGAGAAGGAGAGCAGCGCTAATCGCCGATAAGAGAGAGAGAGAGAGAGGAATAGATGTATAGAAAAAACAGGGAAGTTAAGCTGATACCAGTAACCGCTTCGCGACCCTGTCAATGGGTGAAGAAATAGGGATCAGAAGGTGGACAGATATAGAGAGAAATGAAACGCAAACGAAACAAAAATGGCACTTACAATCAGAGCCGTTCTGACAGACCACTTGAATTCAGAAAGCGCTTGCACAACCTTCGTCTGTGACGTTAAGACTTGTCGATGGCACATCATTAATTCTTTCAAGGGAGTTCGGTCATCCAACTAATCGAACACGCTGTAATGCAGCTGTTTTTGTAAGGAGTACTGTGGGCAGTACTGTTGTCAGAATAAGCTTAATCGTTTTATCACTGCCGCAGTGTTCGGAGGTTGCGATGTCGACCATTCCTATGCGGAGCACATGCATAGGCATAAATCTGACGGCCATTACCCATAAACTACACAGAAACGTAGAGCCATCTCGGCGAAGTCTTGAAGGAATTCGAAGGCTGAGCGTTGGGGTCTAGCGAATGCAGCTGTGCGTGCTTGAAGCTTGGTTAGTTCCACTGCGACGTGGTGTATCGGCGATCAAGCACGTGGAGCTTCCACGCAGCGTAAGCTCCAGGTTGTGGTATTTTTATTTGATTGTTGTCTCTACAGACTGAACTGGCAGCTTAATCAGCCAGTTCATTTCCGGCTATTCCATGGTGGCGTAGAAGCCATCATGTCGTGTCCTTTCTCGATTAAATAGACCGCAGAGCCATTAGTACTTCCGTAATGTGTTCGCCTGCTGGCATCTCAATGACACTAGAATGCCACTATAATTTGAGAGTTGCGTGCAATTTCTTCTATCTGAGCAATCGAAAGGGCTGTCGTAGCTAGAGGGGAAGTAGTGTGCAATTTGTTTTTTTTTCCGCATAATGGCGTCTCCGTGATGACCAATTTTCGATACATATCATTTCCTAAACAGAGACCTGCTTGAAGTGGCCGACGAAGGTGAATGTGCATTTTCTTTGTGTACCTCTAGAAAGCGAAGCGCGTGAAAAACTCTGCTCTGTGCCTATTGCCTCTGCTGACGCTGCGAATTCTGTAAGAGTGCGGGTTAACGCCAGAAAATGTTGCTGCTTTCTGTCGCTTTGAAAAATACTTTTTGACACGCAGTTAAGGGATGCATGGGGGCTGGCATGGGACTAACCACGGATTCCACATTGACAGGTTTTATCGTCGTATAGGAGCAGTTGACCATCCTGTAGTAACTAAGTTCATTAGCAAGGTTGGTGTAAAGACTTGTTGGTACGTTTGTATGATCTCTTGCGCTGCGCTGCTTTCACGCCACCTTAGAATTACGCCAAACATTCACGTACGTGAGTCTCCAAAAAATAACTTCCTCTTTTTTTTCCTATGGCAAAACCAGCGGCTGTTCTACCACATACTCAAGCAACTTACGCTGCGTGTCTTTAACGGCTTTAAGCGTGTATACAAAGCAAGCTGGAGTAGCGAGCACTTTTCGGGGGTAGCCGCTCGACACGCATATGTGGACTTCGCGGTCGCGGTTGCTATTTATCGCCTGCGCTCAACGGCGCACGGAAGCGGCTCGTAGTTCGTGTATGTACGTACTGCGCAAATCCTGATGCGTTTTCTTTACGTAACGGTTACAGAAAAGGCAATGGATTCTCTTGGCGGAAGCTGCTTTGTTCCAAGTTGTGACGAGACTCGAGCGAGCCCTCGACTTGGTCCTAAACGGGACACTAGCAAAATCGGTGAGGTCCGAAGGTCTAAAGATAGACTGTTGTGAAACGAGTGCGCATGCTGCCTTGGTTGTCTGTTTTTCTTTAGAAGATGCTCACATAAGGGCTTTCTAAGAGTTGCGGCGTACGGCAGCCAGTTCGCTACGCGCAGGGCGTAAGACCTCAGACGAGAGAAAGAGGCATGAAATTCAAATAAGATAAGCTTCAGTTCGTGACGTTCGCGTTAACGGTAGAGCACCATAAGTTAAGCTCAAATAGTAAATGATATTTATGCATCGTCTGAATTACCCCCTTTACGGTTAGGACGTTTCTAAAGGAAAAAAAAAAAAACTGATGCACGAGATAGAAAGACGGGACTATGAAAATCACTAAAGAAATTGGTGTGATGTCAACTTCTGACAGCATCAACAATAGTATACCTATGCATAAGTAGTGAGTAAGCAACGTTCTGAACATCTATTTTTGGTCAAGCAACATTGTAGAACACAGAACTCTTGCCTCGGCGATGGGGCCGGAAGCAAATAACGAGACGTGTAATTTTTGGTGACGTTTTTGAACCACCACTCAGGCTTTCCAGTGAATGTTAGTACAACATAGTTAAGGAAGACAGATTTATTACTTTAAGAAAAGTGTCATTCAAGCTGTTGTGAAACGTGTCGGTACTAGTTATAAGACCGGCAGAAAGACCTGCTGGATATATAGCATGCAATTACGCTCTACGTGCACCTAATTTATACCATCAAATGACCCCTTATTCGATCTGTGGCACCAGTTAATGCGGTAAGGAGAACGTCTCGTAGATCCTTTCGGCGAGGTCTGTGAAAACCGTGCGGATCGGTACTCGAGCTGCACGCACGACTTGTTCCGGTTAGCGCGCTGGTAAGCTCCTTCTATTTCCGCGTTTAGCGTCTACGGACTGCGCACACCGCCATCAGATATCTAACGACCAGTGGCTGCGGGTCTCTGGGACTATATTTAACGCTCACAGCTGGCGCTGTAATACGTGGGCAGCCGGCCTTTTGTTTTATACAGGTTCACAATGTGAGGGGCGTGCGTGTGCATGGCAAAGAAAGAAAGAAAGAAAGAAAGAAAGAAAGAAAGAAAGAATCCGGCACCACTAAGCCTTAAGTGTACACTCGGGCGCACCTGTGTGTGTATTCACAAGACTGCTTGCCACGCAGGACCTATATCTGTTCAGCTGAAACTCCACCGCTACCCTAGCGGTCCTCTCCATCTTTTTCTTGCGGCATCTCAAGTTCATTCTTTAACTGCGTTTCTTTGTCTTAACCTCTATTTTGAGGGGCAACAGCGAAGACCGGAGAGGGGTACCAGGAATCATGGCGGGGCGGTGTGGTCTGTCTTTTACGGCGTCGAATATAACGACGACACGTCGACTGCGGGAGCCGGCGTCTCGTTTTCGTCACTGAGTGCCTTCTCTTCGTCTCTCTCTCAATGTTTCCCTCCCAAACTGCTTGGTCGTCCAACGACGACGCCTTGCACGGCAAGTGGGTCAGGCGTACTAAAGGGGGCCTCCAGAGCCTGCAGCGCCTGTCGGAAAGCCCCGCGGTGGTTTTCACAGTTGACGAGACACGGATCCTCGCACACTATAAGACGTCGCTTGCAGTCTCAGTCGAACTCCACCCCCGCACTTCAGTTTTGTACCTCTTATTGTCTTTTCGCTCTTCCAGGAACCTGTCCCAAGTGGAGACCAGAAAATATTCCTTGACAGGTGCTCTTCTAGCATAAGTCACCCGAGAAGCCAGTGCAACTCTGGCAGACTGCTTTTATTTTTGGCAGGACCTCAGTTATCTGCGCTAATGTTTTTATTTTTCCAATACACGCTGGTTCGGCCTCTTTTGAGGGCTACTGATTGGTTATTGTTTTGTTGTTCTTGCGGTTGTGACCTACCGGAAGACCCTTTTGTTTGCCTATCTCTGTATTATAGTATGGGCGTTAAGCTGAAAATAAGAATATTGAAAATAAGAAAAGACGTGGTTTACATTGAACTACCTGAGGTGAGCACCCATACGCAAAGTTAAGCACTCAGTATACGTATCCAAGAGTCTTTACAATATTAGAAAAAAAAGCAAAATTAGTTATCAAAAAATAAATTTAGGTTCAGGGGAGAAGAACAACCTGAAGTTGAGCTGACAAGTTGGGACCAGAGAGGACTCTCCATGGAAGAAGCTAAGGTGGTCACACGAACCATGTCACTGCCTCCCCTAATTTCATCATTAAGAGAAAATTTTGGTGATTATATGTTTAAAATTTGTTTGTCAGACGCAAGAAGGTTCTCGCTATGCAAATACAGAACAAACAAAAAATGACAAGAAGAGAATCTTGTCAGTTTCTCTTGAAAAGGAGGTCGTGTGGTGTAAATAATAGTAAAAAAATAAACCTCCACCTCCATCAGCGAAACCCAACAGACATCGCGGTATTCGAAACGCTATGAGTTGGGATGCATGAACGCGCCTAATTGATGCAGTCCTAGTTAATTCGAATGGGTAGTCACAGTGGTGGCGGAGCAGTGTGTTCGGAGAGCTCGTTTATTGGACGCAATGATTTCCAACAAATAAGATTGTGTAGTTTAGCTCTTTTTACCGTTATATTTTTTTAGAAAGCGCTAATTCACACAATTTGAATGTCTGATTTCATCGCGAACATTAGAAGTAGTAAACCTTATGTGTTGGTTTTTCAGTAATTTTTTTGTAACCTTTCTGTCGAAAGTTTTTATAAAAATGACGTATTGATCATCTGTACGAACAATGCGCTATCAGCCATGGGTATAATTTTTTTCTTCAAATGCGCATTCGTTTATTCTTCAAAAGCTTCAAAGGGTTCAAATGCATCAAATTTTACATGTGACCTCTAAGCATTTCTTTATGTTACCTGAATCTATCTAAAAAAAACGGGGGGGGGGGGGGGGGGGTTGATTAAAGAATATCTAACGCCGGCAGCTTGACCTTCACAACGTTGGTTAGATATTGTTGTATTGTTGCTCAAAGCTGTACATTCACGATTCTTTTAACCTTTCTCCATATCAGAATGAGGTGATAGAAGACATATTCGGCAAAAAGTTGTGGTTCCGAAGAATTTAGGCGGCGCTCAAATTTCAATTATTTTATTCCCATAATTGGCCATACAAACGCAAAAGTGGCTCACAAGGAGTAAAGGACGGGAAGGGATCAACAGTGGACAAACAACAAATGTCACTGAAGTGAATGTTATCATTTCTCCGACCCCATTGGTTAACCACCGAAGTGACTAATATGGTAACTATGTTAATCAGCTGCATTGCTTGAAGCTTGTTGTTGGCGCTATGAGACACCGCTCTCAACGTGCGTATAATTAATCTTTCCTATAGGTGTTCATTGCTTGAAAGGACGTTGACTCCTCACAAAGTTTCCTTAACAGTATATACCAAACGTACAGTCAATCAGTACAGTCAAGAATGTGGCAGACTACGCTAACTGAAGTGTCGCATAATTTATGGGGTTTCGCTTGCCACAATCATAATATGATTATGGGTGCAGCGAAGGGCTCCGAACGTCAAAGAAAAAGGCGTAGGCAGAAATTTTTTGTCGAGAAGGATAAGGGGGGGGGGGGGGTCATTTTTTTTCACTTGAAGGGGGGGGGGGCAACCAAATCGTAATTTTGTGCTTGGTGCGCCACCCCTGGCTATGTCACTGGTTGAAGAACCTCGGGGTCTTTAACTTGCACCTGAATCCAAAGGCAGCTGAACTTTGAAGGTGTGACTGGCCCTTCCACATAACAATGCAGAATATGTAGAGAATGGTCGTATAGGCGTCTAATAGCTGCTGTACGACTGCGATGAGCTGTTGCACAACCACAGCATGTTCCATGATGACATTGTGACATTGGCGCATAAAATTTCAAAACTTGGTGTTTTCGTCTTCCATTCTTGCTGCTTCCCGTTGACCACAGTGTTGACACTTTATTAAACACATAAGTCAAGATGTGAAATCCAACGCTTATTCCGTTTAACATATTACTATAACTATATACATACTGTTTTCGTTTACGCTTGATCAATAAATTACAAGCTCGAAGTTCAAGCACAGCCATCACTGTACCACTCAGACAGGGCCTGCATAGACCTCCACCATATTTGTTCATTTTCATGACGTAAAGCGCCGTCCGTGCTTTTTAAATGTGACCATGCATTACCATACGGACTCGCGTTGTGGCCACTAGTGTCAAATCGAAAACTCAATTGTGGAGGGAAACGTGACCAGAGATTCTGACATCACTACTTATCGAAAAGTAATGTTTAAGGCAGTAACGATGCATCTTTAGTCTTCAGTATGCGTGGTACTTACATTGGCGCTGAGGAAGTTCTTACGATTACAAAGGGTTACGATTTATGTAACGTTTAAAGCAAATATGTACGAGGAGGAGTAGGAAAAATATAAACGGGAGGATAGAAAAAAATTTGCTAGTTTTTACACCGACTAGCTACCCTGTCCCTGACTAAGGGACAAAGAAGGCAAAATAATTACCAATATGGATAAGATAGTTAAAATAGCGGAGGAGTTTTAGAGATCTGTACAGTAGCCGGGACAACCACAACCTTAATAGTATAAGAACTAGCAGTAACCCGGATGACACCCCACCAGTAATCATAGAAAAAGTCAGTAATGATAGAAAAGCTTTGGAGAGCATGCAAAGAGGCAAAGCTCCTGGTGAGGATCAGGTAACATCTGATCTGCTGAAAGATGGAGGGCAGATTGTGCTAGAAAAACTAGCCACCCTGTTTACGAGGTATCTCCTGACAGGAAGAATACCAGAGTCTTAGAAGCATGCTGACATCATCCTAATACATAAGATAGGAGATGACAAGGACTTGAAGAATTACAAGCCGATCAGCTTGCTCTCTGTAGTATACAAGCTATTTACAAAGGTAATTGCTAACAGAGTAAAGAAACCATTATAACTCAATCAACCAAAGGAACAAGCAGGATTTCGAACAGGCTACTCAACAATCGACCACATTCATACTATTAATCAGGTAATAGAGAAATGCTCAGAATATAGCCAACCACTATACATAGCCTTCATTTAATACGAGAAGATGTTTGATTCAGTAGAAATGTCAGCAGTCATGCAGACACTGCGAAATTTAGGCGTCGATGAAGCATATATAAACACCCTGGAAGAAATATACAGGGGATCAACTGCTACCATAGTGTTCTATAAAGAAAGCAGCAGAAAACCAATCAAGAAGGGTGTAAGGCAGAGAGACGCAATCTCCGCAATGCTATTTACTGCGTGCTTAAAGGAGGCTTTCAGAAGCCTAGAATGGGAACAGTTAGGGATAAGAGTGAATTGAGAGTACCTTAGTGACCTGCGCTTCGCCGATGACATTGCATTGCTGAGTAACCCAGGGGACGAATTGCAACTCATCATTACGGAGTTAAACAAGGAGAGCGGAAAGGTGGGTCTTAAAATTAATCTGCAGAAAACGAAAGTAATGTACAACAACCTCGGAAGAGAGCAGCGCTTCGAGATAGGTAATATGACACTTCAAGTTGTAAAAGAGTATGTCTACTTAGGGCAGGTAATATCCGCGGAGTCGTACCACGAGATTGAAGTAACTAAAAGAACAAGAATGGGGTGGAGCCCATTTGGCAAGTACTCTAAAATCATGACAGGTAGATTGCCACTATCCCTCAAGAGGAAGTATAACAGCTGAATCTTGCCGGTACTTAGCTACGGAGGAGAACCCTGGAGACTTACAAAGAGGGTTCAGCCTAAATTGAGGATGACGCAGCGAGCAATGGAAAAAATTGTTAGGTGTAACCTTAAGAGACAAGAAGAGAGCAGAGTGGATTAGGGAACAAACGGGGGTTAAAGATATCATAGCTGAAATCAAGAAGAGGAAATGGACATGCGCCGGGCATGTAGCAAGTAGACAGGATAACCACTGGTAATTAAGGGTAACTGACTGGATTCCCAGAGAAGGCAAGTGGGTTAGGCGGAGACAGAAGGTTAGGTGGGCAGATGAGATGAAGAAGTTTGTGGGTAGAAATTGGCAGCAGCAAGTACAGGACCCAGTTAATTGGTGAAACAAGGGAGAGGTCTTGGTCCTGCAGTGGACGTATTCAGGCTGATGATGATGATGATGATGAGATACCCTGTGCTGGGAGAAGGGGTAAAAGACGATGAAAAACATTGCCATTCGTGTTGTAGGTTCCATCAGTTGCAAAAAGGGGTGCTAATATTGTAGCAGTGGGATCAACCAGTTCCCATTGCCTCGTTTTCGCATTGCATCCTGATGGTAACGGCCTCAGTGCAAGCACATATAGAATGTGGAGGTAGGGGATGTTGCTAAGAAATACTCCCCCCCCCCCCTCTTTTTTTTTTGGAGAGCCAAAGGCACCGCTGATTAAAGTTATGTGGACACATACGCACACACCCTCCGGAGAGGCTCTCACGATCCTATTGTCCTGCAGATAATTCCTACTGACACGGAAAGTGATCATTAACCTTTTTAATGGTCTCAATTAATTCGGTGAACGAGGAGAGGGAGGTAGAGAGAGAGTAGACACTCTTTCTGCATCGGGCAGCTATCGGGGCAGGCACGTAGGTTCAAAACACTAGGTTACCTATTTTGTGTAACAAAGGAGAAGAAAAAAAAACACAACGTTTTTCCTCGTATAGCCCGGAAACGTTTCGTGCTTTCTCTTACTGCCATTGTAAACCTCAGGGTTGTTTACCAAAGCTCTCGACTATGAGGCTACTATAAATATAGTCAAGTGCCGGCACGAAGCCAGTAAAAAGAAGAAGCGAAGATATACCCTCTAAAATGTTTTCCGGAGGAAGTGCGGAGTTAGCCCAAAAAGAGCTCGTGGCTCCTCCAAAAAACGAAATGTGCGCAAAAGATTGCACACGGCATCGCAAGGGGGGTCATTTTCCTGCTTGCGGAGAAAAGCGCCCCTTTTAAGGGGTAACTGCAGGAATGCTCGTGCCGTGTGCAAATGACCCCTTGGTGCCTGCGTAAGCCTGTTTCTTTTCAGATGGTGCCGTAGCGTGGTGTGGTGTAGTGATTAGTGTATGCGTTCGTGCGGACTGAGTGGTCGAGGGTTCGAATCCCATGTGTTTGCTCATATCACAAACTTATTTCTGAATGTGGATGTGCACATCAATTGTACATATAGTAAAATGCCTGCACGCACTTTCAAAGGTAACTTTTGTTGGAGATGAAAATGTTGTAGGCCTGTGTGCTCAGACTTAAGTGCGTGTTTTAAACCCCAGGTAGTCTGAATTTCTGGAGCTTTACGGCGTCTCTCATGATTATATGGTGGTTTTGGGACATTAAACCCCACATATCAATCAAAGCACTTTTAAAGACCTGTTTGAAAATGACCAAAGCCCTTTGAAAGGGGGAACCGTGAGAGCGCGGTTAAACTTTCGCAGTTACTCCAAAAATTGTGCAATGGGTGTGGCAGATTAGTTGCTCCTCTAAAAGAGCAACTTTAATACCCCTTTTCCTCCTTTACTTCTTAGAGTGTAGGAAGTTTCTTTCAGGCGTATGCAACGGGAAACCATTTCATAGCTCAGGACTTTCTCCTTGTGCTTTGTTATAACTGTACCTCAACGAAGACCCAACACCTCCTAAAATGGTGGTGATGAAACGTGCTAAGAAGATGCCTTTGCGAAGTATGGAATGAGTATCAGTCAAGACACTTTTGTTCCTCTTTCAGACGAGTGCTTTTATTTAACGCGCATGGTGCTTATGGTGGACATCGTATAGTTTCCAATTGTAGCCTGTCTTCGTATTTTCTGTAATAAATATACGCTTGAGGAACTGCATCTTCATAGACCTTACGAAGGGCCTTCGATACATCTTCACATGGGCCCTTCAACCCAGTAAAGCAAGCTTGGATTCTAATGCACTTCAATAGATTATTTGTTTATCAATCACTATCGGCTCATTTCCGCAAAGTAATGAAATTTTTTCATGGTTCCACTAATATACGATGTCCCTTCATGAATCTGTAGAATCACTATTGTTCCTCTGAACGTAATAATAAACTGCCCCAGTCATATAACGTCTTCCGTCAAACTATGTGCCACTGACTGCGTTGTGTATACTGCCTCCTCTTCTAGTCTTCCTATCGTCTTAACTTGCGAACTGAACATAATACGGTTTCATCATTTGCATTTTATAGACTAGTGATACCCAATGTTGCCAAGTGCATGAGCATGCGTATTTCTTATTATTCTTATTGAAACAATTTGCTAACTATGGTATCTGTAGAGCACACTGCTGGCAGCAGTAACGTCATTAAATTCAAGTCAACTCAGAATGCATACACCTGTAAGTGTTTCTTCTCACCAATACCCAGTATAACTCATGCAGATTATTGAGAAGAAATAATGAAACAAGTATTTTTCTATTCATCAGCTCTCGTCGACGCCATGGTGCTGAAGGTGGGAGGATGAGTATCTACCTGTACATTATCGCACACGATCAGTATCGCTTCTCGGCCTTTTGGCTAAGATCAAAGTGCACACGATCAGTAATGTATTATGTATACCGCCAGAAGACCACGACAGGGTAACGAAGCCATGACATGCTTCATCAGTTGAACTTGGAATATGTGGCACCCCATTTCAGAGATTAGTACAACCGTAGTACATTGAGACTTCAAGTATCCCGGTAAGCTCATTATTTACGCGTTTTTGGCACTCATTGGCCAGAAAAAAAACTCTTGCATCATTAAAACTACAAACCATTTTCATTTATAAATACACTATTCACACCCTTTTTGTGCAAGCCCGCACATTTGCCGGCTATGTTAAGACGTGTTAGTTGTTAATTTAAAACGCATTGTACCAGTTTTTCCCTCTTTTTTGGCTTGTATCAAGGTTATCAATGCAGATGTTAGCCTTTAACTCCGTTCCAAGGGTGATAGTGACACAAAGCTTAGAGTGGGGCTGCAGTGGGCTACCTTGTAATTGACAGGGAGGTCACAGAGACTGTAACACATTCAGCGACATGCTCATCATCAAAACATCAGAATGCATGATGAATTAGAAATACAAAATTGTGTTTAAGACGTTGTTATCACAACTATTCACACAATAATAGTCCCAGTCACCCGTGTGAATTCTCTGTTGGCAAATCGGCCCAAGTAAAGTGATAGTTTTATAAAAAGTAATTGCATGCGGCCAGATTAAACTCAGATGTTCCGGAAAACAGCAGCCATTATAGGGTAAATACTAGGTGTTACGCTAGGCAGGATAGAAAGAGTGCACGTTTATACCGAACCTTACGTCATCAGGCCTGGGCCATTCCACTTGCGCTAAAATTCAAATAAGAAGAAATAAGAAAGAACGAAATAAATGAAGAAAGAAAGAAAGAGAGAAAGAAAGAAAGAAAGAGAGAAGGAAAAAGAAAAAAAGAAAGATCATTATCAGTTAGCTCTGACGACTAGCTGTCTGTTAAATAATGACAGCGTTATATGAGGTGAAAGCCACAGACAAGATATCCACGAGAAACTTACGACCAACAGGCAGTCGATCGGCAGAGCTTGCAGAGGTACGTCGTCTCAATTATATCGGAGATAAATGGGCCGTAATCTATAGACATATGGGCGCTACCTTAGTGAAATAAATATTTACTTAGCTTACAGAAACCGTCTGCGAAACCGCCCCCCCCCCTCTTTTTTTTTTGCTGACACACTCTTTACTAATTAGAATTCTCCAACGTCTACTCATTTCGACGCTGTATATCTTAACTTGCGTTCTTTTATTATTGATGATTTTCGTGACATCGCCTCAAAGCTTATGTTCTTGCTATTTCTTTTACTGTTCTTATTTTTTAAATAAAAAGGACATTCTTCCTACGTGTGTGTTTGTTGTCATTTTAATACCAGCAATTGGAAGTAAGTGACATCATCGTTTTCGACCTTCCACGAGAATAGACTGTACGGACCATGCAGCTCTACCAAAAGTGATTGTAGTTACTTAGACGACGCTGTTATCACATATCCCTGCTTTTTTTTTCATTGTCTTATCAACAGCACTTTCTTCAAGTAGCCATGAACGGCAACGCACCCCACTGCACATTTTTTCTGAGTGCCAGCCATGTGCTTCTTTGACTACATAGCAAGTTACATGGGGGTGATGGCGTCCTTAATGTTGAACTCTGAAAATGCTTCCACTCGAAAAACCAAGGCTGAAATATTATTCAAAAGGAGATGACGCCATGAAATAAGCGAATTTCAGTGTCGCGTTGTTTAATGATGAATAATAATATTTCTTTGGGTTTAACAACTCAAAGCTACGATATGATTACGAGGAATCCCGTAGTGAAGGGCTCCGGAAATTTCGACCACCTGGAGTACTTTGGCGTGCACATAAAGCTAAATACGCAGGCTTCTTGCACTTTCACCTCCATGAAAAATGCTGCCCCCGCGGCCCGGATTCAATCCCGCGAACCTTCACATCAGCAGGGGAGGACCTTAACCACCAGATCACAAAGTGGGTGGGTGTTCTTTTTTTTTTCTCTATCATTTAAGCCATCGGTCAGATATAGGTGGTTGCGCCGCGAGAAAAACGCTAAACTGCCACTACAAATAAAAAACACACAAAAAAGCCTTAAATGAAACGATGATAGTCTGACTGTTATCCCTGTCGACATTTGAACTTAAAGCTCTTTCGTGACACTGCATGTTTCACATCTCATGGCAAAACCTTCCTGATATCTGCAATATTTCAAGCACTTTCACGTTAAAGCTTTGCTTCATGGTCTTTTACTGCATATGATGACGTCGGATAGTCCCATTTCATAGGTTGGTCTTTATGTAGATTCAACAGAGGAGGTTTCTAGCATAGTGAAGTATGAAAGTAACATTTGACTATCGTTCATCTGTATAGCTGTTTTATTGACAGTCACTCAGAATATATATATGTGAGCGTTATGTAACGGTTGTTGCAAAGAGCTGCCGAACGCCGTAGGTCACTTTGGTGGAGAAATTGGTTCGATCCGGTTTACACATTGCGTCACTTTTATTTTTGGCTCACCCTTTAGTTTTAAATAAATACGTTTCTTGTCATCTTATTTTACCGTGAGTCCATGTTAGCTTTGGCTTATAAACCGCACGGTGTCTACGCTGAAATGGCACATAACTGTCACCACACGTCAAAATCTAGCTCGTGAGCTGAAATTTACATATGAGAAAATAACGGCCCAATATCTTCATTCACGAACTTTTCACTGAGCTTATTATAGCAACACAAAAGGAAAGTGTTAGTTAGCGAGAACAATCTGGAGCTTACTTTAGTCATGCTCTAAAGCTGGTCTTCAGTCACTAGTGCACCAGGAAGCAGAAACAGAGGGTTAGGCAAGTGTATAGAGAATGTGGCAATTCAACTGCCTATGACCTTAACTGATGCTGAAATACAAACGTTCTTCCCATGGTTGACTTTGTATTCTTGATCTGTTTACTTCTAGTTCAGGCATTCACTTGCCTGATTCTGTCAATTGTGTAAATTAGTATCCGGCTGATGTTCACCCACCCTTAAAAATCAACAACGCAAGAAATTTTGAAATAGTCAAAGGCTGTCAAGCATTCACAACACGGCCCTGAAACTCTGTGTGTGAAATTATGATAAAAAGAAATATGTGCGATCATTCATTTTCTGGCTGTAGGATTTATGTATGGCAGCATCTGCTTATGTCACTGCGCCAGCAGAATGAAACGTCTGAACGCTGCCGGGGAAACTGAGAATCACTATCGCCGCCTAGAATATTGTATATGCTTACCTGCGAGTTCTTCCGGTCAGAAGCAGACCTCCCAGGCAGATGCTTCTCTTGCAGCGAGTGTAAAGTGATCACAGGTTTGAAAAATCCAGAACTCGCTGTCGTTCACTGTTGTCCGAAGCACGGAAGACCAAGACACCCGGAGTCGAGAGCACACGTCGTCGCAGACCGAAGTCGTTTCTTTCGGTACCGAGATGTTCGACCTCTATACCTGTGCACACGACTTCGCTGGCTTCGCTTGCTTCACGACTTAACGCAGTTCAACGACACAGCGGCCAATTAGTTTCCCGACAGTAAGATGAAGACCCGTACTCGAGTATCAATCTTTTTCTTCAGACAGTTGTTAAGCAGATGAACTGCTGAAATATAGGCACGACAAAACACGCTGGCTGACAGGCAGCAAGCACCGTTTGCTGTTGAGCGCACAGGTGGGCGTGCGAATAAGGCGAAGAATGATGCTTCCCGTGTGTACGTGACGCCCTGGCGTCGGCTACGCTGTGCGCGACGAAGGGGGATAAGTCCGACAAGGTGGGGGCCAACGGGCAGCGGCAGACGGTAACTTCCGCCGAGCGGGCAGATCAGAGAGGCACTGGGGGGACGCGGGCGGCGATCTTCCGATCCGGGCCCGACTGGAAAGGTTGTGCACTGCGTGTCCCGGAAAAAAGGGGGCCGAAAAATCACTCTCCTCGTTGACCCAGATCAGATCCCCGACGGCACGCCTCTCTTCGCCCTCGTCGACCAGGAGGGGGGGACCCTTTCCATTTCGCCGCTGCGGCCCTTCTTCCTGACGTCATCATTACGGCGGCTGCTTCGCCGAGATGATATGGCACCTCCTCCGTGGTCACGTGCGCCGACGTTACATTGCCGGATAGCGTCGTTGTGCGCGCTCGAGAGTTCCTATCGATGACCCGTAAGGGTTCACGGCGTCTGTGGTAAACGTTTCGATGCGTTAAAGTGGATAAACAAGCTGCCGTTGCAAGGCGGAAGTCGGTTGAAGCGCGACGGTCCTATCTTTTTTCACTTTCGAAAAAGGTGGTGCTGCATGCAATCGCGTTTCTTCGAAATGCACGGAAGCGGCAAGCGCAAATGCTCATGTTGGTTGGTAGCTGATGACAACAAATGAGGTGGGGTAGGGCAAGTTAGACAGAACGGGGTAAACCTGGCAGACCTGGTCGGAGCTCGCTCCGCCTGAGCCAATCTTTTCATCGAGTGCATCCAACCAGACATCACTTAACAACGTCTTCCGCAGAAGACGCAAGAAAAAAAAAAGAGCCACGTCCTTGCAAAACATTCGCACACCTTGCTAAAACACGATCTCGTCCCAGCGTTGGGGGGGGGGGGGAGATTCGATTTCTTCTTTTTTCTTTTTAATGTCGAAGATGCCTTTTTACACCACTTAAGACAGCAGGCGTGCTTTCTCATGTGCTCCGTCTCGATTCATATGGCTGAGCCCTCGAAATAATGTCTAATAGACAGTCTTTGAAAACCATAATTTCACGACTCTCTTAAGATAAAGCGGTAATTTTACGTTCAACAACACCTCATTTCTTATGTGATCCGGTCGTCTGTATAAAGTTGCTTCATGGCAATCAAATATGATACATGCTGAAAGTTTGACTGCCTAATGAAGGGCGGCAACTTGAGACAATTTTGGTTTTGTTCTTGTATGTGGTTTGTATTACTTTGTCCATTTGCGTCCTGCACGCACCTACCTTCCTGTACATTGCAGTTCAATTGCACTAAGTTTATAGTTCCCATTTTATTCTGTTCAAAGTACTGTTCAATTCTGGTCAGTGACACCAAGCAACGATGTGACGAAACACCTTCGTGCCCAACTGGGAAACGTCGTCTGAGATTACGTAATATTCTGGACTTTTATTGCTGACGCCGCCGATGTTTGCATTTCCAATTTCGTGGAGCATCTAATGCTTTCGCCCTAACAAAGCTGTTAGTCGAGATCAATAATTACAAAACGGGACAAGCGCTGCAAATCTTGCTCAGTGTTGAGCGCGAGGGTGCGACAAACCAGGTTGATGTTCTCCAAGATCCCGTGAGGCAGATGACACAACTCACAGTTCGCAACGCTCAGTGACTAATGCCATCTCGCGGTCTTGCATGGTGCGTGGGACCTCGCCTGGAGGCGCCCACTCACGATGCTGAGCACAATGCAAATGCGAAAGTGGCGTGAAGTGTCACAGAGTTTGCTCGACGAATGCGCGTGTTATCACAACCTTTAGCGACGCTCTAACTGTGTCTTGGTCATTTTGTTTGATATGATTGAGTTACTGCTTCTTTCCCTTCTTTCAAGAGACATAGGAAAGTTGCTAGCCCAGGTCAAGAACCTGAAGATCGCGGTTTTGAGGTTTTTCGTACGGAGGTACAGAGAACCAGTTTTCCATGTTCGTGTAGAATTTCTGCCGAGGGAATGACTGTATTGTTTTGTAAGTACGTATGCATGTTAAATAGCGTCCGTCAAATGAACAAAAAAGAGGCTTTCGGATCTGTGCTGTGTGAAAGGCTAGGCGAGTAAGGTATTACAAGAATTGAAAATCGTGTCAGTATACCATTGATAGCTGAAATATTATTGCCTGTCGTTTTCTACGGCTAGACGTGTGTAGGGAACTAATAATTAAGGCTCCGTGTTTGCGGTGCTCTTTTTTCTTGAAGTTCGGAGGGTGTTTTCAGGAGTTTACCTTTTTGAAGAAAATTTGGTGTTTGCCGGAGTTTCATTCTCGTAGATCTGTATATTTCCTGAAATGAAGTGTTTAATTTTCCACTATAGGCTCTTGCAATGTCTTATTATTTTATTCCCAAAAAATTCGTTGCAGCAATGCTGATAATCTTGTCTTCTTTTTCTCTCACTTCCTGTCTATTCACCTTGTTTATTAAAACATTTGATGTACAGTACTGTAAACTCGCCAAAGAGTGGGGAAGCAGGATCTGGGACGAGCAGATGATAGTCAAGCTGCTTCTCATATATTTTTCCCAGCCTCACTAATCTTGATGAAAAATAGAGACCCTACTATGATTATTATTCGGAACACTCGGGAGCCATAGATTAAATGACATTCTGAACACACGAATTGTATTTTGGATATCACATTGGTTTGAACGAGCAACCACATATAAACACAAACACCAATACTTAATACGAAAAACCTGCGCTTGATCATATTACAGACCCGTTTGATCGTATTAAGCTTGTTGTAGTAAACGCAAGCAAACTTTACGAGTTTTAGACTGCTGATGGAGGTGTTTGGTCACGTGAGTAGTGAATACGAAGGTGGGCGAGTGTGTCTTCCCTGCGCTGAACCCCATTCCACGGACAGTTCTACACTCAATGTTTTCAAATAATTCAATTGTAATAGACTCCACGAAGCTTCATCAACAGATTGCTCAAAAATGAAGAGAGCGAGATAGCTGTATTGAGTTGAATGGCAAGAGACCATACATCCCATCTCAAGGCAGCTGCGCCTGCCACAAAAGCGGTACCATCGACGCCGAAGTTCATCGGAGAAATCCAGTGTCTCTGTAACCCCAGCGCCCATTCGACGACCTGCTTCACTTACTTCGACAGCCGGACTATACACGGCTGGTATGAACCAGCATACAATCAAAGGTATGGTTGCCGTAGATTCTACTTGGCCTACATCGACGAAGCCGCAGCCGCAGAGTTCGGCCACGGCCGGTACAAACCAGAACGTCGTAGAAGGCATGGATACAACTGGCGTAGCTTGGCCTCTGTTGCCGAAGCCGTGGGAACATGCACATTCACTGTGCACATAAGCAAGATAGCACCGTGAATCCACCACTGACAAGTGTCCAGAATAAGACAAGTCAATCCTCTTAGTGCTTCGAACATTGTTAGGCACACATTGCGTGTTTGTTAGCAGGCTGAAACCACCTTACGCTGAGTCCGTCAGTCAGATAATAGATGCTCTATGTCCAGCGCTTGCAAGCCTTCAATAGGTACCATAACAAGATGGTCTAGAGTAGAACGTTACACGCATGAAATCCTGCGTCCACGACTATCGAATGCCGTAATGTAGTTTAAGATGACGTGTACCCTCTTGTATGTTCTCTTCTTTCTATCTCTCTATCTTTTCATTCCTTAATAACCTTTCCGCAGCGTATATAGGAAACAGGAAGCGCGTGTGCCTGGGCTTCCTGCTTCTCCTTCCCTTGCCTCCTCGCCCCTTTCCGTTTCAATGTATTCATAATTGTCAAGGTCACTCTGTTACTTTGTATTTATTGTTCTTTTGCATTAAACCCTTAATCTGGTAGACACTTTGCCGACCGGACACTTTGCCGACTGGACCTGTCTTCTACGCTTAAAGAAAAACCTATATAGGAATTGGTTTTACGCTACGATGCGTTTCACTTTCACAATTTTTCATGAAGGCGAAAGCCTCATATGTTTCGCTCAAGAAAATACTTTCCAAGATTTCGCGGTGCCTGACGATACTATGCCCGACAAGCTTCAGCGCCATGAGATTTGGTGAGACCTGACGGTACTTCACGAGCCTTTGGTAAAAGGAACTAACTAAAAGCTCTTCAAAAGTTGTGCGACGCTGAAGTAGACACATGTGTGCCATCGTCGTACCAATAGTCACAAGACTTCACTATCACATGACCTGACGCCGCATGAACTCTTCACAAGGCTGTCGTCGTGCCTCGCTCAAAAGTGGGCCTGTCCCGGATGCAGTTCTGCAATCAGTAGGCGACATAAAGCGTTAGAAGGCGGGGGGGGGGATAGGTGACGGGTAGCGATAGATGCAATTACTTGAAAAAAATTAAAAGAGAATGATTGACGACTTTCGAGTCGCCTTAAGCGAATACATGAATGGCCGCGTAAGTCTACTGTATTTCGTGCTCCACAGATAAGCTCAAAACGTCTCAGCTTTTTAAAAACGATGGTCACAAAAAACCGGCTCTGACAGTCCGTGTCCACCAACCTTGCCAATCATGAACTCATTCGTGACATCGTGGGTCAGAGCGTTCGAATACACGCATCGAATATCATGTCGTATCGGTGATGTTGAATCAATTCGCGTCATTAAGCTTGACTACTAAGGATCGTATCGGTTAAACTACCCCAGCGGTGGCGCTTGCGCAGTTTTAAGCTTCATGCTTGGGAACCGACAGAAAGCAGTGTAGTCACACCTTACGTCAAGTTAAAAAAAGAAGGTTTGCAGTCAACGCAGTAAAATAATCTAGCATTAGAAAGCATTGTGTTATTTCATGTTCCGCAAGTATTCATTATCCGATAATCTACAGCTATATATATCGTTGTTGGTCAGCGCAATTCAGTTTCGTCAATGACATAAACGTTGAACATATACCGGTTTCGTCTTTAACACTATTCGGGCTGGCTGCGTGGCACCAGACCTTGGGAATACCTGCCAGACACTCGAAAGAATGTAAGCCCAGGAAGGTGGATGAAGGGAGAAAGAACAAGACACATGGCAGGGTGGGTATACTTCCGGAATGACCAAAACATTCGAAAACCGAGGCCCTTCTTCGGTGCGGGCGACCTTTCCTGTGGCGAAGATGCATTCTTTTGCTCGCCCGTAGGAAAAGGTGAAAGTTATCCGCAGTCCACGGAGGCGCCTGGCCCCAAAGATAGCCGCCCTCGATGAGTGATGACTCATCGGGTCCAGCTGGCGAAACGTTTCCGCTCCTCGACGCCTACCAGGAAGGCGACACGCCCGACCCGGTTTGTGGACGCTTATTCCACGTATCGTTCGCAATTTCGGAGAGAGGCATGGTCCGCACGGTTTGGTGTCCACAAACTACGAGCCGTCCCAATGAATGCGGCATGGCCCGGTACAGAACGATCGACGCTGTAGTGTGCACGTGAGACCCACGTATAGTCCGAACATCCTGTCACTCTGCATGCTGCTTTTGTTGCATCTGCACGAGTTGTCTCTCGAACGACGTGGCTCTGAATGGCAGTTTCGGATCTTGTCTTTGTTTTTTTTTTTTGTTTTTTTGCTGTTTGTAACACGGCTGCTTACTAACCGCAAGTGGGCGTCTTTTTACCTTGAAATCAGGGGACCGAATTCACAAAGCTTTTGGCACGGAAGTGTTCTCTGCCATTGGCCTACTTTTGTAAGCGATGCCCGCCGTGGTACCTCAGCACGAGCCTTGTCGCGCTGCTACGCTACAGAGCTTGGTTCCCGGTCCCGACGGCCCTGTTTCGATGAGGTCGAAGTGCAAACAACTGTGAGCTTTGATTCGAGTACTATCTCCAGCAATTACTATTACAACTCCCTAAGCTATAACCCTGCGTCCAAAATGGAGCTTGGCAGATGTTATACTTTGGGCACTTTAGCGTCAGATGTTTTCCTAAACGTGAAAAAGCGGCTGTTGTTGTTGTTGTTGTTGTTGTTGTTGTCGTCGTCGTCATCGCGCGGAAAGGAAAATTACCTGCCGCATGGCTTTCGCTTCTGCAATCTCTGTTGGTGTTTTAAAAATTTCAATTATTCATTTAGCATGCCCTCACGTGAAGATTGCCTAGCTAAGTAGCAAACGCCAGAACATATCTTATGTGTGTGAAACTGTAGGAGAAAGAGCAGTGGCCTGTTTTCAAGTGCAGTCAGTTGTTACTCTTGTGCTGAAGTTTTTTTGTTGTTTGTTTTGATACAATGTCGCAAGCCGATGGCGTAGTAGCGATGTCCTCTCATGTAACCAACGACAGTGTACAACCCTGAAAGATAATAATTAACAAGCGGACACAACCTAACTGCACGAGCATATGCATGTTCAGCACATGTGCCTCAAAAACTAGAGTACTCACACCCACAGAAGCACATAGTTCCGCGAGAAATTAAATCAGTGCAGTTTGCCGTAGTATACGTTAAGATGTCGATTGTTTTTAGGCACAAAGTACGGAATGCATACTATTCTAGAAAATAAATGTGCTTCAAGGACATAATTCGGAGTATTTTGTACATAGCATAACTTTTTTTTTTGTGGTTGTCCGTGACACAGAAACCTCGTTCTCTATTTCCTGTGACCATTAGCTCAATTTTTTCTGAATATTGCGACACCGTTTTAGATGTTTCTAGGGGCAGTAGTTATTATGTTAGGTGATCTAAATGGCCACACAAAAGTTCATCCATACATTCATCCATATGTAGTTAAATGTTGAGTTTTCTGAGTTTGAAGGTTATTGGCACTACGCATGACAAACAGGTCGCCACATTGTTTCAGGTTGGTGTTTAGTAATACAGAACCCATTCTTCGCTTGAACTACGAATTTTTACCTGTGCACCTATTGGCAGAAAAATAACTTGTGTACGGAACTGTAACGTTATATAACCTTGAAAATGGTGCTCGAGATATGTCATGGAATATGGAAATGTTCCATTATCATACCACCCGCATATTATATTTCATAACGTTTGATGTGGATGCATACACACTATATGATGGCTCCGTGAATTGCCTCAGTATAACACTCTTATGAGTGTAGACCTCCGGAACGTTTAAAAGTAATTCACCACCAGAGAAACCTGGTACTCCATACCTTGGTAATAGAAAACATCGGCCACATTCTAGAGGGGATTACAAATGAGCATTTTAATCTTTCTATGCTACCACATTTTCACATTTTATCGCACTTGGTTGAGGCAGACACCTCACAAATAAAATAACTTTGGGTTCCAACTGGGCACATTGACATAAAAATTATTAATGCAATACGATAAAACAGGCCATAATAAACAGGTGCTCTGTGCTTATCGTCGGGCTTGGCGAAGGGTGGCACGATTCCGTACCTATGTCGCAAGGAAACTTTTGACCACCAACAAAGCCGACTTGAATCAAATTTCTTAATCACGATGAAATGGTCGCTGCTTCAGGCTTCAAACTACAATCAGCGTCGACATTGGCCCTTACCTCAGTCAAATAGCAATAGGAGGCATATAATATTCGGCCTGATCGCAATCAGATGTGACGGTGTAGCAGGGCTTGTTCCAAATCAAGCTTAACCCTTATCGGTGCCGGTTGCGACCAAAAGTATACCCATGTGACACAGGTATTCAAATATAGGCATGCCAAAATCACTTTGTTGTATATAGCCAAGTCTACGTCTACACAAGCTTATCGGAATACTCGCATATTATTTGAGTTTATCGTCCCAAAACTACGATGTGATTAGGATGAACGCCACTGTGGAGAGCTCCGGAAAATTTTGCCATCTGGCGTTTCGTAATGTGCACTTGCATCTCAGAGTACATGGGCCTAGATCTATAATTTTGCCGCCATTGAAATGCGACAGCGGCGGCCGGGCGAGCCAATCGTATACGCTTGACTTGCAGGCTATGATTCATCTGCAATGGTGTGTATGAAGACAACAGCCACCTCATCACCAGTTAAGATTATCATGCCGGGATATAAAGTAAACAATCATCATCATCATAATCAGCTGAACTGCGCCTACTACAGGGCGAAGACCTCTCCCACGTTCCGCCTATCAATCCAATCAGGTGTTTTCTGTTGCAACATTATACCTGCAAACTTCCCAATCCGATCTGCCCACCAAATTTTCTGTCTCGTCTCGCTCTTACGCGTTTGCCTTCTCTGGGAATGCTGTCAGTTACCCGTAAAGACCAGCCATTATCCTGCGTACGCGCTACATGCAAGGTCCATGCCCATTCATTCTTCTTGATTGAACTATGATATTGTTACGGTGTACCATGGACAGGATTAAGCCCCGTATGTTCCCTGACCCACTCTGCTCTCTTCTCGTCTCTTAAAGCTACCCCTATAATTTTCGCTCGCTGTGTCTTCCTCGCTCGCTGCCTCTTCCTCAATTTAAGTTGAATCATCTTTGTAATACCGGTGTCACATGGGCACTTTTAATCGCGATCAGTGTCTATACAGATTAATCATGATTCGGATTAGGTGCTGCTACACGGTCACCTTTAGTCGCAATCGCACGTGATCGGGGTCAATACCATTGCGATCCACGCATCTTAATCTACCAGAGAAATTGCGATTTCGCTGTCGTCTGCATACCATGGCCGAGCTTGTTGAAAGCACAATTAACAAGAATATCGAGCATAGTTCAGTAAAAACACTTTAAGCAGCTAGATGTTTATAAAAAATCAAACTCTAAACTGTTTAAATTGGAACAATCTGAAATATCACATGTTTCGTGATTCGTATCGACCGCATGTAGTTACGGGAAAAGCAGACGGCGAGCAGACGACCGTTGCCTTCCGCGGTTAGTTCACCTCTTGCACCGTGGGAACTGTCGGAGCACTTTTTGACTACGTCCCAATGCACGCGCTCTTTGTGGTTGATTGAAGAGACCTAAATTTACAGGAACTGACCAGTGGCAGGAGCGACTCGAACACTTGAGGTGCCACAAGTTAAACTCTGGCGCATACAAGATAGACGCTTCGCGACTGGACGGCTATGAGCGAGGGTCATCAGAAATTAAAGCGAAGATTAAGAATCTCACACAGAAATACAGGCAAGGGAAAGGAAAACTCTATAGAATGATGGCTTTATATAATTACTTTCGTAGAGGCACGCAAACTTTTGGTGTTGGAGTGCTTCTTGCCCGAATAAAAATGCCGATACGCCGAGTTTTGTCAGTAGCGTGTTTTGCAGCACGCAAGTGCCACTTGGTGCATTTTATCCGACCCAAGCTCGAACCAGATTAGCTCGGGCCGTGTAGCAGCGGTCACAAAGTTGATCGCGATCAAGAAAAACAATCTTGGTCACCCTGATCGCGAATAAAAAAATAAAAGTGCCAGTGTGACACCGGTACAAGCCTCCAAGTTTCTGCCCTGTAGGTAAGTACCGGTAAGAGGCAGCTGTTATATACCTTCCTCCTGAGGGTTAGTGGCAGATTACCATTCACGATTTGAGAATGCTTACCGAATGTGATCCACCCAATCCTTATTATTTTCGTAATTTCACTCTCATGGTTCGGCTCCGTGGTTGCTACAACTTCCAGTGTCTAGCCACCTATCGCAGAGGCTGCTTTCTGCCGAATTAATTGCACATTACTTTAGTTTTACGAATATTAGTTTTCAGACCTACTTCTCCACTTCCCGTATTCAGTTCAGTAATCATGAGTTGTAATTCGTCCCTTGAGTTACTCGTCAATGCAATGTGACGAGCGAGTCAGAGGTTAATAAGAAACTGTTCATTAAATTGTATCCCTGACTCTTCTAAATCTATATCCCTGACAACCTCCCGGAAATACGCGATGAATAGAGTTGGAGAGGTCATGTCTCCCTGCCTTACACATTTCCTTATTGGCATTTTATCGCTTTGTTAATGAATGAACGTGATGGCTGTGTATGCATTGTACATTTTTTTCGTTATAATAATAGCTGTCTTCCCAAGTAAACAATCGCTCTCGACTGGACCAGCGTTCGCAGACCAGTCCCTTCTAGCCAAGCGGTGCGCACTCGAAAGCTCTCGGGTAGGCGTCATCGGGAACGGGCAGCCTTGACTCGGATACGAAACGCGGCCCGGCGCTTGCGTCACTGTCCAACCGGAACATAATAGCGGACGTGAGCAGGGCTCATTGCGATAGGTCGGCGTATTCCTTAATTGTATGTCATGGCACAGTGAGCGCGGAACTCATACGGCGGCTCGCTCTGGTTAGATTCAATCATCGCCGTTTGAGAGATGTTGCGTAACGTGCACCTAAGGGGTCATTGACTGAGGAAAATACCACGTGCTTTGCGACGCCGTGTGTCATAACCTGCCTTTTCTTTTCCTCCTACACCTGTAACATCATCCCCTAGCGATAGCAATGTTTTTTATTATTGATTGTTGATGCGAACGCTTTGTCATGAAGTATATATCGTATCATGAGCAAAAGTAAATCATGTGGCCGTTGTAACGTGTTCGGGTCGCAACAATGGTCATGTAAGGGGGAAGAAAGTTTTTCTCGGCCTCATTGCCAATGAATGGCTCGCACGTTGAAGATACTCTAGCTTTGACCAAAAGCAAGTTATTCACACAGCTCGGCTATAATAAATCATTTTCTCCGATACGGCTTTGTTAACGGTATACTTTACTAATGAACCTAGCAGCTTGCTTAGCAAAACGTTGCATTCATAGAGTAACCACGGAGATAGCATTGGTCGTGTTCCACTTTATATTAGTAGCATAGATAGACAGAACGAACTGCAAACAGTTCACACCAGATGCTTGGGAAAAGCTAGAGAACTGTTAAGTCATCGACAATGCAGGAAGAGGTCTGTTCCTTGAGGTTCGCTTTCGGATGCATTTTTGGAAATTGGACTGGAAAGAAAAGTATATTTCTCGGAGTCCTTAAACGTGTAGATTTTGCTTAATAAAGAAGTGTTGAAGTCTGTTTCCTTGTCCAGTAGCACTGATAGTTGGGCGAGTTGGGGGGGGGGGGGGGGTTCAGCGTTACGAACGACGAGACACCGAATGAAGAAGACACAATGGTGGTCACCTGCTTCTTTTTTTAGCGTGGTTATGAAGTCTGTGGCTAAAAACTATTAAATTATAAATGCTAAAGTTCACTCTATTTTTTGAGCAACGAAGGTTTATAACAGAGTATGCAAATGACGCTCTTTCAAGATGATCGTATACATTAATGTTGGCCAGACACGTCACTGGAGGAGGAGGAGGAAGAAAGATTAAGCGGAAAGACAAGGAGGTTAGCCAGTTTTTAGGCCGGCTGGCTACCCTGTGATAGGGAAAGGGGTGAGGGGAATAAAAGATGTTAAAAAGAAAGTTTGCGAAGAGAGCGAGAAATTCTCCCAAAAAATTGCGACAAAGGAAAGGCAACATAAAAGAGTATAAGACACTAAAGTCTGTCTCTGGGGGCAGTTGTCCGCAAAAAGCACAACAAAGCTTTCAAAGCCTTCTGGGCTGAGGATGGGCTCCACCAATGACCCAGAATCCTTTGTTCCGACAAAGTCCGATCATCCAGTCTATCCAGAGCTGCAGTGAGTTCTTGTCTTTGCGCGTTGAAATGGGTGCACTCACGCAGAAGGTGCGCGATGGTTTCTTCGCAGCTGCAGAAAGTGCATGTAGCAGAGCTGGCCATTCCAATGAGATAAGAGTATGCGGTCGTGAAGGCCACTCCAAGCCACAGGCGGCATAGAAGAGTCTCCTGAGCTCGAGATATCCTTGGGGAAAGACGACGCTGCAGATCGGGATCCAAGTTATGCAGGCGCGCGTTTGTGAAGTCTGTTGAGTTCCACTGTACCAGTGTGAGGGCACGTGCAAGCGAACGAAGTCTTGTAGCTGCGTCGGTACACGATGGTACCCAATACACAGCCATCCCGTTCTCAACACGTCACTGGGCTGAATAGATGACTTACGCTCTGTTACTATGAATGCCTCAAGTATCTGATTAGAGGGACTGTACATTTTAAGTGTTTGCTGGAAAGTCTATTTCATAATGTAATGCTACAAAAAAAATGACGTTTCTTTAACAAGTTCTGTAAGTGATGATGGTTCTCTTTCTTGCTATGAATAAAAAATCACAGCACGTCCCAGGAGTGAAAGATTAAAAGTGGGGCGAAGCGTTCATCCATCCGTCCGTCTGTTTGTCTGTGACGGACAGATTAACGCACGCACGGAGGCTTCGCCCCCCTCATCATCATTACCACCGTAGATATGGTGTGAATTTGCATGCGAAAACTATGAACGTCATCTAGTAATGCTGTTTTCTCGTGTAGATATTACCAAGTTTAAACCCCCTTGATTATTCAATAGACAATTTCCAGCGACCTTAAAGGACATATACACACAACGCTATCTAGTGAGCAATTCTTAAATTAGAAGGGGCTACTACTACAACTTAATACTAATACGAGGGAACGACCCACACTCCAATGAGCTTCGCCGCCAAAACACAAGTTTGAGTGCAAGTTGCTATCAGGAATGTAACGCGCAGTGTAAGTATATTTGCGTTTGTCATATTACGCTGACGCTCCCTTCCATACGCGACAACCACTGACCTTTGATCTGTTCCTCCCATTTACCTCCTTGCCCAATAACAGAAATGGCATGAAAGACGCGGGCGCCCAAAGTAGCATTTATCATGGCACGAGGGCTTGTACGGGAGAGCTTGCTGTTATAGAAACAGAGAATAAAATACGTAACGACATTAATCTCACAACGAAGTATTTCATGATTGTGAAACTTTTCACAGGACTTGCAGAAATGCATTTATATATTTTATTTTCGTCATGAGGGCAGAACAATGCCAGGCCCGCGCGGAAGGCGCAGCACCGTCACAGCGAAAGCTAGAAGAGCGGCCTTTCGGAGCCTTTTTTAAACACTCATTGGGTAACTGCTGCAAGCACACTTGCTGAGTACCCACTATCGCATTACTAATAATGATTTCTGGATAGTTGGCCGGCATTCGCTATGCTATCCATCGTCATTATTCTCAGAAGCGTGGTATCCGTTAAACGCTTGCAAGGAATTCTGTGCCAATTGTTCATGCAGTGGCTGACGACGATGAAGAGTTATGCCTGAATTTCTTATGCGCCACAGTTATGAGGTGATTCGGAACACTCTTTTGTAGTGGGTTGGAGCATTGGACGACCCACTCGTTACGCTATTTGTGTTGTGTGATGACTGGTTGTTCGTTTGCTGTTCTGAAACGCTTTATTACTCATAATAACACGATTTCCCGACATCAAGCCTGGCTAAGGCAAGTTGACCAACAAGTCCCTAGCAGCAGCTTGGCTCAATGAAAGAAATATTGCTTGACCGTCTGTTCGTTCGTGGAAGCACAAAAGGTTCAACAAGAGGTGCCCGAATGGCTTCATCAAGTAGAAAGCCTTCTACAGATGAAGGAATTTTAAAAAGCCTGTTAAATATGATGCTTTTTACCTCTTTTTTTGTTTCATGTTTCTACTTTGTTTGATGTATATATGTTTGTGAATGTTGTATGTAAACAGGCAATAAAGAAAGAAAAAAAAGCAGCTTGGCTCAATGGTAGGATACGGGGCTGGTACGCAGCGGACCCGGGCTCGAGCCCTACTGTGTCCTCGGTACTATGGGTTGTATCTTATTTTCGCGATAGTGGTTACGGACACCAGCGGCGGCAGCGGACAACTGTGGCGACGCGCGTGACCCGAGATTTGATCTCACAAAAGCTTGCGCTGTTAAAAATTTCGCGCTTTTGGTGTCAGGCCTGAAGGAAGTGCAGAGCTGGGCAGCCTTCTTTAGTGCTTCTCTTCGGTTTTCTCTTTTTTTTTCTTTCCTCATCTATTTTTCTCTTTTTCTCTCTGAAATTTTTCTCCTTATTTCTATTTAGTTCTTTCTTTTTTCTCATTTTATGTCTGCATTTCTCGCTGGCTTTTTTGTTCTTTTCTTCTATTTTTATTTGTAGTTTTGGCTGCATTACAACAAATGACCACAGCATACGACAAACCGGGTACTGCGTCGTTCGTGTGTAGACCTACCAAAGCACTACCCCGGGCAAACTTAACTGTATGTTTTGCAACGGTCGGCGCACCTTATACACTGACCACTATAGGGTGCCTAGTCTCCAACTACAGTACTAAACCGTAAACCTAACATTCGTATTCACTGATAACATTCGTAATGTTCATATCCACTATTCACCATTTGTAAATATTACGAGAATGAAGAATAATAAAGACAACACATACAGGACTGCACCTTGAAAAGCTTCCATGCCGCTTCAAGTGTCAATAAATGATGTTTTTTTGATATCTGCTGAAGAAGTGTTGTGCAGCCTTCCAATTTTACCAAGGTTGATTCATCTAGAATTCTTATTCACGTCGTGTTCATTGAACTGGCATTTTACAAATACAGACATCAACCCGTGCGATATTGTCCCATAGTTTTTTGTGGCTTTTTTTTTCACTGAATCAGCAGCGTGGTTTCTCTGTTTGCTCTCCCCACAGGAAATGCCTTCTACAGCTTCGGTCTTTCTTCACTTGTCCAAACCCTTGACGGGAACACAAAGACAAGTGTGCATATGAAACTGCATAGTATGTAGACGAAACTCTCAGCTACGTCATCACTGACAAAGGCTTGCGCTTGTTTGACCTATTGCCCCAACCGCACACATCAGTACTTCTGCAGGCACAAAACTACGCACCGCTGCCACCCAAGGTCAGTGTCACATTCACGTGCTGACCTGCCGAAAGAAAGCGAGGTTGCTTGGTCAAGTAGGCAACAAAAAAAAAAAAAGAAGGGCTGTGCTTTTCTCCATCCACTTTGACAGCGCCTGACCTGACCAGGTTGCCACACCGGCCCGAGCACTTACAGCATAGGCCATACACAAATCACGCCTTTTTTCAAGTCGGCAGGCTGCTTGCTTGCGAGGGGCGCATTTTGACGGGACCTGCTCCAGACCTACTTGCCAGGTGAATCAACTCTTAGCAGTGCAACGGGAAGAGGAAGCCGGAACTGAGTCAGTGTTTCCGGAAGCGTGTAGAGTGTGGAATGCTTGGCCAGCGCTTCCTTCCATTTAGAGACACGTCGACGTCGGAAAAGGAAGGGAGGGCGGTGGAAAGCCACCATTGCGTGGCCAGGTAAACCGAGTTAGCTCATGCGTCCACTGTCGGTGAAAGCGATGATGGGCTGCGGCAGGAAGCATGCAGTTTCGCTTCGGAGGCGTGCGACGCACTTCGGGCGCCGAAAAGAGCAAACAAATCACGACATGCTGCTTTCGTCTCGAGTTTTATATCGTCATGAGCATTCCGGCCACAAGTGCCCGTGGTGCAAGGCAAGGATGGGAAACCTAATAATGACAACTACGCGACGTTACCCTGACGTTACCGCTTCGCGAACCATTCTCTGATGATTGCTTTCACATGCAAACTTTATTAGTTTAAAATGATCCGAAGGATGTTACACCACACGAGAACGGGGACAGAGGGAAAAACAAACGAATAGGAACTCAGAAGTTGGTTCGTCTGCACATTAAAGGAATTCTAAAATGTGTGTTTACAGGCAGAGGTCCCATGGTTGGAGAACAAAATCGGATCTCCTACTGTAGCAAATGTGCAAAAATAACTGACGCGGCAAACATAAATGCAGAAATCAAGCAATAAAATATATTACATGCAGATCACATAAGGATGACACTATACGCGCAAGAAAAGAAGGCATTTTATCGGCATATGTATGAACGACCATAAAGCAAGCAAAGAAACAAGAATCAACAAAGCATATGTCGCCGCGAGACCTAAAAATAATTGGGGATGCGTGACACCGGCTTTGACTCCGTTTTATAAAGTGGACGATCGTACTTTAAAGCTAAGTTATTCACTTTAGAGCTAAGGCTATGTTATAATTTGAACATCAACATAGATAATTTATTTTTTGTTTTTTTTTTCTTTCGGTATAAAAAAAAGGATTCTTCGCGAATTGCCTGCCGTACACAAATTGAGTTTGTTCTATTCGCCATCACCAAGGACGTTTCCACAACAGTCATATCTACCAGCGGTAAGCATCTCTCGTCCAAATCAGTACGCCACAAAAAATTTTCTTGAAGTGGTAGCAAGTCAGTATAGAACAAGAAACAAAAAAATCGGAAGGACTGTCCAGTTCAGTCGGTGCATCAGCGTCTCAGTGTGAGCCTGAATCCAGCATACCAGTGAAGCAGAAATGCTAATTTCCGTTCATCCGGTTCTGACAGTGGCGTAGCCAAAAGGTGGCACATTGTGTCCGTACCCCCTCCTCCCTCCTGCCTCCAAATTGTTTTTGTGCCATGGTATAGCGAGCGAAAAATGACCATTTCAAGGTGTTGCCCATCCCGAAATCAAGGAGGTGGCCCCCTCCCCCAGAAAAAAAATTTCTCGCTACATCGCTGAGTACAGATGTCGCATCCTGCACTGTGGGCTACGACCTTTCTTGGGGTAGTCTGGTATGGCAAGCTTAATTTCCCTTTTACTGTACGCCCTTGTAGCATGGAGCTTACAGTGCACCCTTACCCGGACTTTGGATGACTACCATAAACTCAAGAAAATCATGGACGCGGAAAAAATTTTTCTTTTGCAGCAAAAATGTTTTAACAGCATCGAATCTTTAAATGAGACATTGAAAATGCTTTTTGTTGTTGTTGTCACAATTTTTTTATACATTTATTATTATTATTATTTGCTTTTGTATGGGACTTAGGAGGAGGTAGTTCATTCCCGCTTTTGAAAAAAGTTTTGCGCAAAAGCCCTTGTGAATTGTCAAGAGCGTTAACATCGACGATGACCAATGTACTGCTCTATAAACCACATGTAGCAGGACTTCATGCTTAACTTAGCAACCATTCTTTTGCTATAGTGTTTATCCTGTTAGTGAGAAGGTCCGAGCGTCACGGGGATATTTTTTTTTCAATAAATCTGTGTATACCTAGCCAACTAAACCAAATATATCGAATGTGTATCGCGGGTCTCAGAACAGCTTACAGATCGCGCTTGAGTATGTGGAAAATGGAGAAATAGCAATAAGAATAAGCAACAATAAGCAATAAGAACATTGAGCCTCTCTAATTCTGTTCAACTCGGACAACTGGTTTCATCGACTGCATTGATTGCTTAAAGTAAGTTGTGGCTGCCAAAGTGACAATGTTCTACATTTATTCATGAGTTGAACCTTTCTAGACACTGCATATATGCAAATGAAAGAAAGGACAAATGAGCGAGTGTTTCAAGTTTCACTGACAGCTTTGTTCTAAAAAGCTACACTGCAGTACTCGGACGCTCTTTCTCGAGACGTGAAAGTCTGTAGCGATCTGGTTCATCGCGGTACAGACTGATCATACGGCATGATGAGTAGTTCAACTTATCTTGACGCGTTATTTGACTCTATTTCCTTAACTTCAATATCAATGCTGCAGATGCGGAGAAATCGAATTGGGACAATTACTACATATATACAATGGTATAACGCGGGTGGTTTAGTCGCCGGATAGCCAGCTATTCTACCCGATCCAGTTACCCCTATCGCTGACCTCTCAGTGAAAACGACGCTGCGGCTGAGGGGGAATGACGAAACCGCCGATTGAGAGGGTGAACGTCCTGCGCCTCAGACAGCAGGATGCTCTACGAGCTCAGCTGAGCGTGGCCCTTCTCGAAACCGTTCCAACGGAGGTGAGGCAAGACAATTCTGAAGTAGGCTCTGGTTTCCGTGGCTAGGGAGCCCGAGGCTAAGCGCGAGCTCTCCCTTCCCAACCGTCCATTTGGCGCTGCTCTACATCGGAAGTGAGCGGCATCGGCAGTCGGGTCCCGGCGGGGAAAAAAAAAACGAGCGCGCAATCGCCGAACACGCAGCGGCGGTCAGCGGCGCAACGCGGCGTTCCGACGGAACTTGTTCTGCCGTCCCGTGATCGTGTGAAGGCCGTTCGCCGGCGTCGAGTACAAAGAACCACTGACCCCGTTCAACGACCGCGCTACGGAAGTGTGCCACAGGCCTGCTCGGGCTTCGGGGTGCCGCCGCCGGCTCGTTTCACAACGTTCGCTATCGCGCTGGGGTCTATGTGACGCGCGTACGGTAAATAAAACGAAAAGACCAAACACACCCACCTTCTGCTTCTTCGGAAGGAAGGGGAGAAAAGTGCTGCCTAGGTGGCTGCTCGTCGGTCGAATCTTCTGGCCTTGAGTTTGAGCACGTGCGCGAGACGACAGCCCTGCCGGGCTGACCGTTGCGGCAAAATGCAACGCGCCTTGGTGGGGAGTGGGCAAGCGTGTATTAAGTGACCCGCCTTATACGTTGCAACAGCGTTTGCGCGATTCGAAGGCGACGAAACCCTTCGGATCCAGGTCGCCGAAAGCTAGCCAGGTAGGCGCGTAAACGCGAGAAAAGTGGAGATTGCAGCGCGACAGAGCCCATGCGCAGCACAGTAGATAGCGCCAAAAATTTAAAACGCGTTGAGAAAATCGAGCAGAGTGAAGAGTTGTTTTGAAACGAGCAAGAGAGTCTGAGGAAAAGCAGAACGTGAATTTCAACAGCTCTGCTTATGTTAGGAGCAGCCAGCGGCGAGAACCATAATGCGAGAACGAGATGAAGAGACCGGGTGAGCATTGTGTTGTCGGCGTGGCAGCAAGTAAGGCGTCAACGGGGCCGAAACAATCCAAGCTGTGCTAAATCCACTAACACGGTGATGCACGCTTCTGCAACACGTGCAAAACTGTGTCATTCACGAATACTCGTAACGCTTTCAGTTCAGTGATTATTTGCGGGAAGTGCAATACAGTAATGAGTACGATTGGTACAATCCAGATCACTGAAGCAGAAACACTATAAATGCGACCACTCTCTAGATCCAACATGCCTTGTAAGGAGACCTAGATATGTGAAACTAAGTAAGCTGTTCAACCTACAGAATACTTGGCTCTCTGATTTTGTAGCGACAGTGGCGTATTACACCGATAAACTTATAGGAATGTTGAACACAAAGCTAAATATATCAAGCCGTTTATGTAGAAATTCGAGGTCACAGTTCTTGTGATCCGGTAATTGGCGCCAATAGGGCACGCGGAATTATTCTGCCCCCATTACCTTTCTTTCGTTGCAGGATTACGAGACTGGACACATACCGATTTGCAAACACGTCCTGTTGGATATTGCAACGCACAGACTTACATTGCACGTTATTACTGAATATTCAGCAATGTCTGTTAAATTTATAATCCAATAACCTTCACTTGAACGTAATAACGTCTAGATCCATGAACTATAGCAGCTAGTTACAATCATAATACTGGCAGTGAGTGAGTGAGATTAACTTTGTTTAAACGTATCCTGAGGAGGCTGAGAAAGGGCCATTCCGACCCTTAATTCAACCGTGAGGCTCCCCCCAGGGTGGCGCTGGCAGCCGGCTTGTAGCGATGTCCCGGGCCCTCTGGACCGCCTGTAGTTGCTGCTTGTATTCGTTGCTCGTGAGTGCTTCCTGCCAAGCCTCTTGGGTATTCAGTTGTGCTGCGCTGTGGGTTGGGCACAGCCAAAGCATGCGTTCGAAATTGCAATAGGGATGGTCGCAAAAAGGGCATGTGGCTGGTGTGTCGAGACAACATATTTTGCATGGCACCAAATCGCAACGAGGCTATACCGCGGTTGGGCACAACACTCAACTAATCGGCCACGCCAAAGAGACAGAATATCCCGGCTATGTAAGTGCAATAATAATAATAATAATAATAATAATAATAATAATAATAATAATAATAATAATAGTAATAATAATAATAATAATAATAATAACCTTCCATTTGTATTTTGAGAAAGCAGCACAGAGATAGAAAACTGGCCGCCCAAAGCCACATCGGGCTTGAAGGGCAGAGCCGACAGATCGCAGACGACAAGACTTAATATATCTAAGACCACATAGATGCAGACACCTTTTTTTGCGTATGTATACAAAATAAAACGTGATTGTACAGCAGTGCAAGAAATGTGCAAGAATATTACAAACAGCGACATAATTATATACTTGAAAAAACTACTTAATGTTTATCATAATGAGTAAGTTGAACATACAATATTGCACTTCAAATTATTTCAGGCATTGTTGCCGAGTCATGCTTCCTGTACCTGATAAATAGAGGTTCCATTGTTAGACAACACTGGTGTCGCCTTTATTCGTAATCTTGTACGTCTTTACTTGCTTCCTTCGATACAGCGCTGGACATCATAACAGTGTCCTCCCGACTCATCGCCCTTCACTGTCCCGCTGGTCTAGATTGGCTTTGTATTGTGTTTCCTGATGTCCACTGCTACACATTGAAGCCTCTCTTTGAAAGAAAAGGAAGCTCATTGCTCGCTGCAGTGGCGCTGACATCGAGGCTGCAACATGTACAGGTTTTCTTCTTAACGTTATTGCCTGGACGCGTTCGTCCTGGAGTGGTGTGTCATGGCGTGGAAATGCACGGCACCGGAAATACGCGTGAAATACGCTTCGTTTGGTTTGGTCTCCGTATACTGCGCTCTCCTGGACTTCTTTGGTTTTCCCGTACTCTTTAATGCATATATAAGCAGCCATCCATACGGCACCTCAAGCAATATACTGCATGGGATGCCGGAAACATGGCAGGGGCGCCGGCATCGTGCACAGGTGCATGTTCTGTCTCCGGTTCCTTCGAGCGCGACAAGTGCGACGACAGGGAAAGGCTGGCTGCTCAGCTCCTGAAATAGCAGGCTCTCGTGCTAAACCATTCGGTGACCCGGATATTGATATCGCTTCGCCACCCGCGCAAGCCAAGGTGGACACTTCACTGAACGGTTCGTTCGCGTCGGCCTTCCAGGAGTTACGAAATTCTAAGACAAACATTAACACAACGGAACACTCTAGCACCTGCCCCGCGTGTAAAGGCGTTGATCTGTTGCTTTGCTTGCGCAACAAGCGTTTTGCAGCTCTACGATGAAGACGCCTATAACATGATCTTACAAGTCAAAACTTAGATGAGCTCATGAGGTGCGTGGTGGATTGCCATCCAGAAATCCATGAGAGAAATATGCGAAAATGCAGCGGGAACGTTCACCACATCAAGTTTCCTTTTTGTGTGTGTGTGTTCTCAGGCACAACTTTGATCAAACTCTGAAGCTTTCCTAACTTTTTTTTCTTGGCATTGTCCCAACGCGTGCTTTTATCGTGCCCTGTTGAAATAATCTCGCTGCCTTGTTCCGCGCAGTTCTCATCCTCATTTTATGCTGTCTCGTGGATTCAGCTTTAATAGAAAGCTTCGACTTCGGGAGCCCTTGACGTCACTTCTTCATATATTCGGACATGCAAGACTCTCAAGAAGGTTTTTATCAGACAGCTTCTGGGATCTGGGAGGAACTGATTCAAGTTCGGCTGCTTTCACTCTATATTCATATAACCGTAGACGAAAATCTGAGCTTGAGGCCTACTCCTATCAGGCCCGTAGCCAGGAGAAAAGGGGTGAGCCCCACTTTGCAACCCCCCCCCCTCCCGATATTTGGAGGGAGATGTATGTTTTACCGAGACCATACATAAAAAGGTGGCCCACTCCCGAAAAAAAAAAAAATTCCTGGACGGGCCTGACTTCTATAGTATACATGATCCTCTGTCACCTCTCGTCGTTTTTTTTTTCCTATACCGATCCCCCCTCCCACCACGCATGTTTTTAAGGTACAGTAGAACAGAGCAAGCAGCAACTAGGTTTGACCTGCAGACTTTTCTTGAACTAATTGACGTCCTCTCATTACCTACGTAAACAATACACTGATATGCATTTGTAAAAAAGGTAACAATAACAATGACTTCTTCTTTTTTTTTCCTTATGAAAAATAGGAAAGTACGCACGGGAACATGGAAAGGTTCGTGGTCTGTTTGGCCTTTTTGCATTTATGATATCAGTATATGTCGCACCAACCACAGCTGGAACTTGTGGTGGCGCTTCTCCCTCGCCTGAAGACAATTATGTTTGGCATGCATAGCATGCTTTATTGTACGTGCAAAAAACAGTGGTATTATAAATGTGCTGCTAACGTGCTGCTTGGCCACGCATTTGTTAATTGCGAAAATTATGCGCTTGGGCGCGCTTATATGTTATAAGATTAAGGAAAAGAGAGAAACAGGAAGGCGTTGCTGTAAACAACTGCTTTCTCACAATCTTTTTATTGTGCCCGTAATCGTAAACATGTATCCCAATCGAGGCTCTATATGGTGCATGTACGTATGCGCCATGGTTGCGATTGATTGCAACAAGCAGGTCGTGTGTGATCTGAGCCCGACTCCACAAAATGATACCAAGCCCTCGGCGGTGTCATCGCCCCACACGCAGGGCGCCTATTCTAAGACGCCGATTAGTGCTCCGTGATAACGCCTGCCCGCGATGGTCGTGCACGCAAAGTTCGTGAGGACCACTCGTGTCACTCGGGTTTCCGTGCCTTATTCGGCCGATGAACTTCCGTGTCATTTCGGGTAATGGGTCCACGGGAGAGTTACCTCACTAAGTCCTTATATAGCAACGACTAATTTGGGGCTCATCCTCTGTTCGCGCATACACGTAATTGCACGTGCAATAAAGCTACACGGCCAGTTTTATGTGCATTTAGTGCAGGCACATGTCACACAAAGTGGGACTCCTTCGTCGCCGCATACGTTTGATTGCAACGTCATGCTCGCCGTAAGCGTTGTGGACGCCGCCTTTTACAGAGGCGGAAGTTGTTTTCTTTTGAAGAGCTTGAGACGAGGTGTTGCGGTAGCCACTAGCGGAACAAGTATAATCATTCTTCGCCTTATTTTCTTATTTATAGCCATCCGGTGAGACAAGAAATAGAACGGCTATAAATGATGGTGGCATCTTTCACTCCATTCAAGAGCTCAATTAGCTTCCCGCAATTGACGAAAGCTACGCAGAAGAAAGCGAGTCCTTTTAGATTCGCTATTGTATACTGGCACAGACGTGCCACGATAGCTTGGAAGTGTGGCGCGTGTAGAATTGGCGACCTGCGCAAAGTTAATCGTGGTGAAAAGTTGACAGGTTTGAAGTTTGAAGTTTAACCGCGAACTTACAGCTGCACACGGTTGAAAAACTTTTCCTTCGCTTTGAAATGTTGATCACCTTTCCACTCTGCGATCGGCGCTTGCAGTGGCTTCGAAAGTCTTCGGTCTTTCTCGATAACTAGGTCTTTTTTTCTCCGTTCAGCTGCAAAGCTATTCTAGAGCGCCGTAATTCGCGCGGCATTGCAGAAAGAGCCAAAAGGTGAGTATGCGCCATAGAAAATGAACAAGGTGCATTACTGAGCACAGCAAGGGCGAAAGAGAGAAAGATACGACATGAGGAAAGACAGGAATGTTAACCGGAAACCAAGCGTCTGGTTCGCTTCCCTGCACTAGGGAAGGGATAAGGGAGGCAGAGGAGTAAAAAATAGAGATTGAGAGAGTGAGAGAGAGAAGCATAAACACACACAACAAACACACAGAAGCGTCGCAATCATTCGGCAAGGCGGGTCGCTCGCAGGAACGGCAACAACGCCTTCATCGCTTTGTGGTGTGAAACTCGATCTTTCCGGCATTCCTAGATTGATTTTTCAAAAAGCGGCAGGTCGTCGAGGCGTGAAAACACTGCTGCGAGGAACTACCACTGCGATCTGTAGTGCGGGCTCGGACTGAAAACGTGTCCAATGGTTTTATCAGTGCCACAATGTCCACGTGCGACACTGCCACGTCTGCCCATGCGTCCGCCCATTCGTAAAAGACACCCCACGCCACATGCGAAAGATAACGATAGGATCAGATCGGGATAGGCCAGAGAAGTTGTCGACTTGTTTTACGATTAACCTCCCTGCCGTTCCGCTTCACATCTCTCTCTCTGTCTCTCTCTCTTTGTATCTCTAGGTTGTAGCCATGGGTCAGCGCGATTATTACTGCGGTGTGGAGAAAACCAGAAAAGTTCCACATACATTTTTTGACATCATAGGCAAGCGTAGTATAATATTGAATACTGCATCGCTTTTTTATAGTGAAATGGGGTTCATTCCACCATTTTCGTGAGCATTCTTACCTTCATCGTCGGCGTGCTCATCACCGGTGATGCCGCAGTTACCTGGTAACCTCTGCAAAGTTACGTCATGCTCTTTGTCTATGAGTTGATGACGCATTTGTCGTAATTACAGAACCAATCGCTCTTAATACCCATGCACGACGTAAAGCACTTCGAAGACAGTGCTGAGTTGGTTTCAGTTTGAGGAAAAATGCTCCATTTTATTGGTACTTCTCGATTGATCTTGCGCAGTGGGTTTGGAGTGCCGTGAGCTGCACGGCTGTGTGACGTTGGAAACTGGGTGCTTTCACCTTTGTAGTTAAGCATGTCACGGCTCCTGCAGATCCTTCAGCAGTTACCGAGCCATCCGTGTAAAGTTTAACATTGTATTTGTAATCTCCGTGCAGTTCGAGTCGAGTCAACCGTTTCAAAGCTGGCGTTGACAGCTCCACCTCCTTACGAATCCTGGGCACTGCCAAGTGTCAGGATACGTCCCGTGGACGTGCGGTCTCCTCGAACGTACTGAGAGTAAGACAGTATTTTCTTACAGAAGGAAACACCTTGTCGGTCTTTTGGAATCGCAGTGAGGTGGTGGGTAAGGGCATAAACAAGGTGGCGAATGTGCGCTCCAGAGTAATGTGCATTGTGGTCGGATGATCTTTGGCGATCGCGATGTTCTCCGCAGTTGATGTGTGGCGTGGCGATCCAAGACAAACTCTGAGTGCCTGGCTCCAGACGTTTTGGAATGTGCCTATACTAGTTTGGCAACTGTTCATCCGAAGTGGAGAGCTCTACCACAGGTATCCCAAGGAAGGGCGAGCGTTAAAGGAAAAGACTGCTTGGCGAGGTGGGGCACGTGAAACATGCGGGGGAAAAGGACCCGATCACCTAAGCGACGCCGGATGGACATGCACTCTATACCGGATGTCACTCTCTGGCTGACCAGCACTGTGGGGCTGCGGCTGGGGGGCATGGCTATCACTACTGTGGACGCCGATCATGAAAAAGTGCAACGATTGTTCTAAACATGCTTTCAATCAGACGGTCAACACGATATGCCATTAGCGTGAAACACTGCATCAGTCATCGTATCTATACACTCCTATGAATGGGAAGACTTCGAGAAAGAAAAATGGCAGCATATCCACGGAGTGAGTGATGGGGAGTGGGGCGAAGCATTCGTCCGTTCATTCATTCTTGCTTCCGTCCGTTCCTGCGTACGTCTGTGTAACCGTCCATGCGTCCATCCACCCGTCCGTGCGTGCGTCTGTTCGTGCGTCCGTCCCTGCGTTCGTCCATGCATCCGCGCCTGCGTCCGTTCATGCGTCCGTCCATGCATCTGTCTGTGTGTCCATTCGTCCATCTATTCAGCACTCCAAGTACCACCATCTCGCATCTTTTCATCATATATTCTCCATATAGAAGCACCGCCATCCAGCGGACATTTCAAGGACCAAACGGGAGGTGGCACATGCACACTTTCTTACGGCTTGCGCTTCGGGTTTACTTCCCACCTTTAACCACCTCGAGTTCATGGTATATACTAGTTCACTGTATTCGTGGCTATGCGGCCCAATGCTCGCTAAACCTTTCTAAAACCAAGGAGGGTACACCCAGCGAGTATAACGTAGCAACCCTTTCTGGTCAGATCGTGCTCAATGTACATGCCAATAGCTGCTAATGGGAATCGCAGCGTGTGCGTTGCCTAAAGGCTGAATGCTCCTGTCTCTCATTCCCCCTTAGCAGCCATTAACATGTGCATTGAGCACTATCGTTTATTGTTCAACAACGCACAGAAGAAATCTCTCACCGGAACCACCTTGGAGGTCAAAATCGTAAGGACCGCTATTTCGGGTATGTGCCACTAGTGGTTACGTGGCACATTCATTAACCCATTCATTAACCCATTACTACATTCATTAACCCATTAGGCAGCAAATAATAAAATTACGGTAGGAAATACGTGAACATGCGAACCTAAATAACACTCACAACTATTCAACAGTTTCGCACTCTATGTTTTATGTGGTTCTATTTGAACATGCTGAAGTTATATACGATCTATGCTTCGGTGCCCTTAATAGCAATATCATCTTCGACTTTGAATGGAACAAAGGCGGTTAATATTGTACTGTCCTTGTACAGCTGCAATATATTGTTATGTTTGAAAGAGACCCGTAGAGGCTGAAAGGGGCCGTTTATTAGGTCGTGAGGGGCAGCTCAGAAGAGGCCGACTGGTTAGAGATCCTTCTGATCCTCTTCTTCCTTTCTCACTCCAGGCGACAAGTGCGTTCACCGTATACGCTTCGTTGTCTTCGTGCATGGGCGCAACATTCCTCTTCGTGCAGACGAAGGCCGCCGGACGAGTCAGTCGAGTTGTCGTGGCGTGTACAGTTTCAGGAAGACAACACGAATCACTTGAGTTTTGGCAGCTCATTGACCACTCGCCGTGAGACGAGCTATTGCATAGTTGACCTGTGTAAGTATGTCGACAATGACAAAAGGTCCATCGTAAGTGGCCAAAAACTTTTGGCATAATCCACACTTGCGCATCGGAGTCCACAACCACAGCATATCACCACAGCGATAAATCACTGGTTGATGGTGAATGTCATAGCGTGTTTTCGCTTTGTCTTGTGATGCCAATGTGCTTAGTCGAGCTTAGCAACGCGCCTTTTCAGCGAGGCCGAGAGTCTCGGTGACAGTGACGTTGTCGTAATCACAGAAAGGTAAGTTTGTGTCGATTGTGTGCCGGGGCGAACATGCATTAAGCAAAAAGAAAGGGCTCTAACCTGTAATCTCGTGCTTCGTGATGTTGAACGCGTAAGTAATGAACGGGAGTACGTCTTCTCAGTTCTTATGGAGACATACATAGACAACATGTTGATAATGGTGCGGTTGGTATAAAGAAGGACGTGGCAGCAACGCCTATGTTGGTATAACTCATCCCCTGACGAAGGGAGGACCCCTCCCGAAACTGTTGGGAAATAAATATATTTATCCTTGTTGACAACGCTCCCGTTTTGCCATATCCCATATGTAACGCTCCGTCAGCCGATTAGTTGGGGGGTGGTATGGTGTCGAGTGACGCAGGCGGGATTCACACAAAGTAGCTCCTCCACGACATCCGCTGTGAATTGTCGCCCACGATCACTGATAATCAGGCGAGGTGGGACGTGTCGGAGGATGACGTACTGTAGCAAAAACGACGAGACTTCACTGGCAGTTGCGGAGGGGACGGCCGCCGTCTCGCAGTAGCGTATGTAGTGGTCGACGCAAACAATTATCCATCGGTTGCCCTTAGCGGATTTTGGAAAGGGGCCCAGAAAGTCAATCCCCACTTGATCAAAAGGTGCGCTTGGAGTTGGAATCGGTTGTAGAAGACCAGCTGGACCAGTTGATGGACGTTTGTGACGCTGACATTGCATGGAGCTTGCAACATAACTCTCAACGGACTTCGGCATACCAGGCCCATAAAAGCGCTCTTTAGTCCGATGAAGCGTCCGCGCCAAAGCTAAATGTCAAGATGTAGGGTCGTCGTGCATGACACTCATAATAACTGTTCGCAGGCTCTCTGGGACCACGAGAAGGAAACGCGCGCCACTGCTGGAGAGGTTCCTTTTGAACAACAGTCCATCATGCATACAGAAACGGCGTGCAATAGTGGAAGCGGATGCAGCGGCGAATAGTGGTGCTAGTTTAGCGTCCTTCCGCTGTTCTTCTCTGAAACTGTGGTAGTCCGGAAATGTAGGCGACACAGACGCTACAAGCTGGTCAAGGTCATCGGATTCACAGCCCGTTGTGCTAAGTGGCATACGTGAAAGACAGTGCGCGTCAGCATGTCGACGAGCACTCTTGTAAGCGACAGTAAAACTCTATTCTTGTAGCCGGAGTGCCCAGCGCGCAAGGCGGCCACAAGGGTCACGAAGGTTGACAAGCCAACACAACGAGTAGTGGTCGGTTACTACTGTGAATGGGCGTCCGTACAGGTAAGACCTAAATCGCGGAATTGCAAACATTACCGCCAGGCATTATTGTTCCGTGACAGTGTAGTTTCATTCCGGCCTGCTTAGAGAGCGACTTGCGTATGCGAAAACGGGTTCGCGGTCACCGTAACGTTGTACTAGGACGGCTCCAATGCCTATTCCGCTAGCATCCGTATGAAGCTCTGTCGGAGCAGGACTGAAGTGCTGAAAGACGGGTCGTGACGTCAGCAAAAATTTCAACTGACGCAATGAATAATCGCACTCCGGAGTCCCTTTAAAGGAATTGTCCTCACATAAGAGGCATGTGAGAGGATACGCAACGTCGGCAAACTTCGGAATAAAGCAGCGGAAGTACGAACAAAGCCCCATGAAACTGTGAAGCTCCTTGGTGGAACGCGGCGCATTGCACGCTTCAACTGCGGCTTTCTTCTGGGGGTCAGGGTGGATGTCATCCTTGTCAACGAGATGCCCGAGCACAAGCGTCTGGCGGTCTCCGAAGAGGCATTTCTTCGAGTTTAAAACTAGGCCAGCGTTTCGGATGCAGTTCAAAACAGTATCCAGACGAGAGTTGTGTTCACTGAACGTGCGGTCAAAGATAACGACGTCGTCGAGATAGCACGTGCAGATGTTCCAATTCAAGCCACGCAGAATTGTGTCCATAAACCTCCCGAACGTTGCCGTTGCCGTTGCCGGTGGTGCATTCCATAGTCCAAATGGCATCACGTTGAATTCAAAGAGCCCATCAGAGGTTACAAAGGCAGTCTTTTCCTTGTCCTCTGGGTGCATCGGAATTGGCTAATAACCGGATCGTAGGTCTACGGAAGAAAAATAAGAGGCCGAATGTAAGCAGTTCATGCGTCCTCTATACGGGGCAGCGGGTATACGTCCTTTTTAGTCATGGCGTTCAGTCGGTGATAGTCGACGCAAAATCTCCAAGATCCTTCTTTCTTCTTAACAAGGATTACCGTTGCTGCCCACGGACTGGCTGACTCTTGTACCACTCCCTTTTGCATCATTTCCTGCACTTGGTCGTTGATAATTTGTCTTCCTGACGGGGAAACACGATATGGTTTTTGGCGAAAAGGACTTACCGAGCCAGTGTTGATGGTATGGCGCTTTCGAGACAGAGGGATAGGAATTACTTCGCCCTTCTGCGCCAAGTCAAATACCGAAACGTGCTTCAACAGCACATTCATTAAAGTTCGGCGCTCGCTTGAGCTAAGCGACTTATTTGTCGTTGCCATAGGCGCCCCGTCCAAATTGTGACAACCAGTTTTGTCACGTTCTTCCGGCACATCTGTGAGCTCGACCACTGATAAGGTCGCGTGTTCTTTGCTGACCGAAGCTAATTTCAAACCATTAGGTAGTGTCACGGGATCAGAGGAACAGTTTTCAGTCCATAGGCCAGTTCGTCCGCCATCGATCGACACCACACAATGGGGAACCAACACATTCTTCTTCACGCAGTTTATGGGCATTGGTTCTATGCTCGCATCGAATCTGTCAGAATCCGCGACGCGACGAACAACAGGAACACGTACGGTAGACAACGCAGGTATGAACGTATCGCCACAGACACACAGTGTAGTTTGGTCGTCCGCTGGAGTTTCCAGAAGTTCCGACGGCATCTGGCCACTCACAAAGACTTTCCCCGTGCGACAGTCTACAGTGGCACCACATTCTCGCAAGAAGTCCATGCCGAGAATGACGCCATGTGTCGACCGAGGAATAATCGCAAACTCTGTCATTATGATAAGGCCTCCCAACAATATTTCAGTACAACACACACCAATAGGGCGCAACGGTTCTCCACTCACTCCACATAACGTCGAAGTTTCTTCCCAGGTAAAAACAACTTTTCGCTCTAACACGTCTTTAAAGGAAGCACTCATCACGAAAATTGTTGCACCTGTGTCCACCAAGGCCATTACAGGCACATATTCCACCAAAACACGCAATTTGTTTTTAAACATACACACAGGAGGTATTTCTGTCAGTAGCACGTTTCCAGCAACCTCACCCCCATTGGCCGCGCTGGCTAGTTTTCCGGTGGCGAAGAGGGCACTTTGCGACGCAGCGGTGAAGGAGAACGATGAGCACGAGGTCGCGGTGGGGGCGTTAAACTCCTGTCAGATGGTGGGGGGTGGTTGCGGAAGTTGCTGGGCCAATAGTTGTCATCAGGTGGTATGTGGGCCGGCCACCAGACACCATGAGACTGTTCGAAGGGTCGTGAAAAGTCGGATGGTTGGTGATACCGAGGAGTAACCCGGCGGTTGCAAAACCGCGATATGTGGCCTGGCACACCGCAGGAATAGCACACCGGCCGAGGTCGAAACGTTGGTCACTCGTCGATGAATCGAGCGGCATCATTTGTTCTTGTGTAACGGATGTACTGGTCAGGTACGTCGTAACGAGACGTTGGGTGTCGAGGAGGCATGCGCTGAGAGCGTCGGTCATAACGCGACGCGGGAAATCGGGTTGTCATCCTTGACTGTGGGGCTGGGCTGTACTCCACAGTTGCCGTGCTCATCGTTGGTTGCCATGGGGTCAAAGGAGGCGCATCCATAGCCTCACGTGGCAGACACAACTCGGGATGGTCAGCTGTCGAACACGAGATTTCTCGGTGGGACAGTTCCTCGCGAACAATCTGTCGAATGGTAGAAAAGAGGTCGAGGCCAGGATTCGTGTCCACACTGGCAACAGTTGTAACGTTAGCCAACCGACCAAACTTGGGCGCAATTCGACGCATCTTGAGCGTTTCAAACGTTCGGCAATACTTGATGACGTCAAACACAGAACTGAGGCTTTCTTTTCCAATTAGAAAATTATACACCTCCTCAGCAATTCCTTTGAGCAGATGACCAACTTTGTCCTCTTCCGACATGGTAGCACAGACCACCTTGCACTGCCTTAACACTTCTTCTATGTAAGTGGTGCATGTCTCACCTGGTAGCTGTGCCCGTTGCGACAGTGTTTGCTTCTTTCTAGCAACCGAGACGCCGAAACACGCCCTGAGCTCTTCAACAAAAAAGGTCCCACGTCGTGAGTGCGTCCTCGTGGTTCTCGTACCATACCAGTGCGGTGTCGGTCAGGGAGAACACTACGTTGGCTAGCATAGCGGCTGCATCCCAACCATTGGACTTGCCCACAAGTTTGTACTTAGTGAGCCAGGCGTCGACATCTTCTCCGGCTCTTCCTCCGAAGGGCGGTGGAACTCGGTAGTACGGAAGTGGACCAGACGGTGCTATCCTGGGAATGCCTGCTTCTTCATGCATGTCGAAGTCACTCACGGCAGATGGTGGGAGACGGGCAAGTCGACGGCTTCGTCGAAGCTGTGGCAGTGATCGTTCCGTAGTTGAAGCGCTTACCCAGCTCCTCCATCGCTCTGTTACGTTTGAAAGAGACCCGTAGAGGTTGAAAGGGACCGTTTATTAGGTCGTGAGGGGCAGCTCAGAAGCGCACGACTGGTTAGAGATCCTCCTGATCCTCTTCTTCCTTTCTCACACCGGGCGACAAGTGCGTTCACCGTATACGCTAGCTTCGTTGTCTTCGTGCATGTGCGCAACAATATATAAAACGCTTTAGAACGATGTGTCGGACTATTGTACGCATATTCTGACTCGTGACGTGAAAGAATGAGCTCTTTATTCTAACTGCAGCATATATATCTTCTTTTTTAAAATTGTTCTCCTGCATTTCGCTTACCACTATATGGACCTCGAGATGGCCTGTAGAACATTAACATGACTGGAGCCACTAAATAAAAGCCAGTTTTTAAAACATTTCTGTGAATTCAGAAAGAAGAGTCCTAGTAACTATACATACAGCGCGAATTGGGAAATCCGAAGTAGACAAGCACTACCTTGTGCTCGACGTTCCTCGCTTCGAGTTATTTGCTTACTGTGGTCGCTTCGCCTGAGGGTATTGAAGGGCTTCCTTAGTTCACTGCAAGAACTAGAAAGTTGTGATTCGCGGCAGATATTTTTTTTACAGCTGCTCTGGTCTGACGCACTGATTCCAAGCGTCTACTTCATCAGTGCTTAAGCGCCGCGAAACGAAAATAGTACATGGCCAAAATTTACAACCGAGCTTCGCGCACTAGACGTTGTTTTCGGGTTGTTGTCTTGGAAGTTGTAAAGAAATCCAATGGCTATTATTCATCCCCTGTGAAGTAGAAGCTTTAACATCCATCCTATAGTCATGTATGAAGCACTCCGATATTTCCTTTATGTACACTCAAGCTGCTTATAAAAAAATGGCAGCATATCCACGGTGTGAATGATGGAGAGTGGGGCGAAGAAGCATTCGTCCGTCCATTCGTTCTTGCTTCCGTCCGTCCATGCGTCCGTCTGTGTGACCATCCATGCGTCCATCCACCCGTCCGTGCGTGCGTCTGTTCATGCGTCCGTCCCTGCGTTCGTCCATGCATCCGCCCGTGCGTCCATTCATGCGTCCATCCATGCATCTGTCTGTGTGTCCGTTTGTCCATCCATTCAACACTCCAAGTACCACCATCTCGCATCTGTTCATCATTCCCCATATGGAAGCACCGCCATCCAGTGGACATTCCAAGGACTAAACGAGCGGTGGCACACGCACACTTTCTTACGGCTTGCGCTTCGGGTCTACTTTTCACCTTTAACCACCTCGAGTTCATGGTATATGCTAGTTCACTGTATTCATGGCACTGCGGCCCAATGCTCGCTAAACCTTTCTAAAACCAAGGAGGTTACGCCCAGCGAGTATAACGTAGCAAACTTTCCCTGTCAGATTGTGCTCAATGTACATGCCAATGGCTGCTAATGGGAAATGAGAGACAGGAGAATGCGGCTATTACTTTCTTACGGCTTGCGCTTCGTATCTACTTCCCACCTTTAACCACCTCGAGTTCATGGTATATACTAATTCATTGTATTCATGGCACTGCGGCTCAACGCCCGCTAAACCTTTCTAAAACTAAGGAGGTTACACCCAGCGAGCATAACGTAGCTACCCTTTCTTGTCAGAGAGTGCTCAATGTACATGCCAATGGCTGCTAATGGAGATTGCAGCGTGCGCGTTAACTAAAAGTCGAATGCTCCTTTCTCCCGTTCCCCATTAGCAGCCATTGGCATGTACATTGAGCACTATTTTTTATTGTTCAACAACGCAAAGAAGAAATCCCTCACCGGCACCAACTTGGAGGTCAAAATGTTATATTTGTTAAACACTACAACGGCTACGAGGGACAAACGGGTGCCGCTTTAAGGAGTTTCGCCCCTAAAAAAGCAGCCCTCAATTCGACGGTGCAGCAAATGTGTGTAGCTGCTAAATCAGCGCTTAACTAATGAATAACCTAAAGTTGCAGCTATAATCAGTGAGATACAAACGCGCTCTCGGCGGCGCACGTGCGTCAAGTTTTCTCAATCGAAACCATGGACCTCTATAGGAGCACACCACTTCCTTCGAGAAATGGAAAACGCCGGGTGGCACCCATGCCAAATGCGTTAAGAGCACCTTCCTCTAATTCCAAGCTCCAACGCCGCACAGTAAAGTGCGTAAACCCACAGTAAACCCGCATTGTTTCTGCAGCGGTCTCTTTATGTCTCTTTTATTTTGCTTGTCCTGCACGGCGGTTGAGGAAAAGCGCCATGTCGCAAGGCACTTCTAAATATAGGGCACCAAGCACGCAAATCGCGTCGGCGTCCATGGCGAGGTCTCATGCTTTTTTTGTTTTCTTTGTTATCCGAGATTATTATATGCGCTTTATTATGTATACCGTCTCTCCTTACTTCTATGCCCAGCTTGAGATTTTGAAACCTATCAACGAGCACGGGAAGTTGTCAATGCACTCTTCGACCAGCTCCAGTGTGAAGCTACATGATAATGGGTTTTTCTTGCAGCGTCACTAGTGAGCATTAGTGGGCGAGAAAAGTGCGAAACGATTTCGCAGCATTTCAGCGTGCCGTTTGATGTACACAACACTCGAGCACGCAGATAGAGTCATTGGTTCACATGGGTATTTCGCAAGCTTTCTCATCTTTCTATGAACTACGCTTACCCTGTAATTCTAAAAGATGGGAAATGGGGTTAGAATTTCTTTTCCTTTAAGCGTTTCGGAAACTTCCGTCATGTGGTGTACCGAATGTAACCAGAGAGACGGACAACAAGAAACCTACACATTTCGTTCAGTGCATACTTACGCATTTCAAACGTGCTTAGCTTGCGAGCTCGGGCTTGGTCTACCGGTTTGCATGCTACGAAGAAACCGTCGTCGCCCTGGTGATCCATTCACAGCACAGGTGGGCAATATCACGTGAAAATGCTGTCTGCCGAGCGTTCGCCTCATCTGACTCCACGGGTGTACTAAAGCCCTACAGCTTCTGAAGTGCGCGAGGTAGACAAGCTGCTGTCATTTGTGTTCCACGCTGCAGCTCGAGCTGGGATGGTCCGACGGTTGCCAGTAACAGTTGGTGCTTCTGCGGTAAAGTAGATTCAGGTAGCACTGGCGGCGTGTTTCTTTGCCGTACGAGCAGAGGCGCTGGCTTCCCATTTGCCTAAGGAAGGGGACATGACAGGCATCGATTCAAGTCAAAGATAAGGGAAGAGTGAAGAAATGTAGCCTTGATAGGGGGCATCTAAATTACATAAAAAATAAGAAGTGCAGAGCATACAAAACCTGGTACCGCGCCTCTGCGCACCAGACATATCTACATCAAAACGTAGACACCGACTCCATAGAGAATCGTTATCGACAGTAAGCACTGTCTCATGGAGAAACTACACGCAGTTATGAGAGTTCTATTTAATCTACCTGCTTTCTGAAGCTTTGAGTGTTCAACATAAGGGTCTTTAAACAAGGGATGTTTAGACATATGTAGTGGCTATGTGTGTGCGCGTGTCTTTAAATGAGCAGTTCTAAATTACCAGAGTTAGGATTTGCTGCAAGAATTCATAAGTAGTGTATGCATGTGGTTATGAATGGCATAGTATGAAGGTGGATTAGCATTTGAATATGGAAGATTTGGAAGACAAAATTTTTCTCCGAACTGCCATGACGCCTAAAAGCCCACCGAGTACGTAGAGAGTAGCGAAAAGTAGTAGCAAGTGACGTATGCACAGCTGATTTATATAGAGAGCGGCAAAAAGATGGCACCAATTTATGAACGGAGCAGTACGATAGTAAATCACGCGCCCAAGCAGATCGCGGAAGACGACCCAAGGCTTTTTCTTTCCGTCTCATTAACTTCGAATGCGTGAGGATTCACAACTGGGCTTTTCGTAGACTGAATAGCAAGGATGTGGATTACGTGTGGGACCATGTTCACTGCAGGTTAACAACGACAGTCACGTTGAGCGATCAAGGTTGGTCGCAATCTTGGTAAACAAAGAAAAATTTCTTGTAACATGTACAATTTTCAGGGCTCTCCATAAATATATTCAGTCGTACAGCAAGATGGGATACATTTCGGGAAAACGAAAAAAACAACCACGAACGTCCCTACACACGTGCTTGCTGCACTGCCACTGTCCTCACTCAGACTCAAAACACCGGACCATGCTTGGGGTACACGTGACCGAAGATGGCGCACTTGCACAGGTTGCGGGAAACAGCCGCTGCACCCAGTATCTTACGCAAAAATACATTACGCAACCGGTCCACAGCCACGCAACCTCCTATCACGAAAAAAAAAAAAAGAAGCGCCGAGACCAACGGGCTCGGAGGTATATCGTGGCCGCAATCTCTCACTTCCAGTACAAAAAACATAAAAGACCCCCTCCCCCCCTCCCGATAGGCGTCCGGGTTCGACCTGCTCCAGGTTATTTTCGTTTATTCGAGCTGCAGGCGCCTTTTTTTTGCCGTTGCCTTTCCGGGGAGGCAGTGATGTCACGTATTACGTCGACTCGCCTTGGCGTGCGCGCAATTTACAAGCATCCTGTTCAGCCTCTCTCGGTGCATTTCGGGCGTAGCTTTCACTGGGTATAGGCGATTAATTGTTTTCTAAATTCCCACGAGTATGGGGCTGAGCAGCGCATCTGAACAGCCTTACGGGAGCGGCTGACGACACGCGATACAACCATGGCTGACGACACGCGTTTAACCCTTATGGAAGCCTTGTTTCCTCGAAGGCATTTTGCAAGCTACATTGAGGCAATCGCTTTAAGGAATAAGCAATAAGGTGGATGTCTGTTGCCACCTTCTTGGACTCTCTCCTTTCTCTTCCACTTAGGCTTTCATTCGTGGTCTCGTAGCTACCTGCAAGAGCGAACGGCAGCCGCGGTCATGCCGTATCCTCCCTCTCTCTGTCTCTCTCTTGTACGTTCCCGTGACCCAGCCGTCGGAAGTCTCAAATCTCCTCGACAGGCTGGCCCACTCTGCCATTGCCGATACTCTCGTATGTAGGCAGCCGTCGATGCTCGGGCGGTCGGCTACGCTCACCTCCGCTTTTCCAATGCATCGGCCGCACGATACAACATGCAGGTCTTCGCCCGCTGGCAGCCGTACGAAGTTGCCGCCACCCTTACCGCACTCTCGGCCTCCTTTGCCAGCTGTTGCGTGTCCCAGCAGTGCGTTACGTCTCGCCCGCTCGTTTCGATAGGGAGGATGCGCGAACACTGGTGGCCGGAATTTAAATGCGCGCCACGTCGATAAAGACTCTTAAGGTTAGCCGAGTTGTGCCGATCACGTGCGTCTATGCTCTGAAGAACCTCTTCGCAACGCGCGGGGTAAAAGGCTCACGCTCGTGGCGACGTCCGATGAGAGGATTTGTCTAACAGCACAGAATATGGCACATCAGCAGGCGTAGCCAGCCAGCTTATTCAAAAATCCGGGAAGGCAGCTGAGAGGGAGAAAAAAGGGGGGTATGATCTCGCCACAGTAATGGGTGACCTCTGGTGACTTCAGCATTTTCATAAGATGTCTTGTGTTCAGGGGTTGCGTCATATTTCAATGCTGACAGTAGCTCGTCCAGAGAGGTGAGTGATCTTACTAAAAGCTGTCTTTGATAGTACATTGTCATGCCATGTATGACCAGAGTGACGATAGGCATTATCCAAGGCTTACAGAGCTTGCCTCGAAAACATTTGCAAAGCTTTTCTTCCATGTGGCCTAAGAAGTGTTCGCATATGAAGTTATTTGTAATTCAAACCATTTCCGCGCGTTTTCACAGAGAAAAGGCCTCATATTATATACACGGTCTTCATCGCTCTACCGGTGGTTTCTGGCGCATGCAAATTCGCAGACGTCCAGCCAGGTATCAGCACTTGAATCACCGTAAAACATGTCTGGTCGAGCAGGAACTTCTTTCTTTTCTCTTACATTTACAGCTGACAAAACAAGATCTGGAAGTTGCTGTTCGCTGTATAGCTTCTACATTTCAAGTAGAGCTTCGAGCGCACCTTCAGTGATAGTATCAGTGATGTTTGTTGGTGTTAGCAATTCACGTGCCGGGAGAGCTTTCACCAATTGTGACGCCAAATCACCAAGAGACATGTTCACAGACACGCAATCTTGGGCGACAAGGCCATCCACAGTAGCTCCGGCGATATGTGCGATCGTCTGAAGGCTCGGTGTTGTAGTGGCTTCCTGCAGCTCCACGTATTTCTGACCCTCTGCTTGGAAGCCCACAACGAGGGGCTGCTCTAGACGACGAGTGTAGTTGAACTTGATCTTCATTTGCAGTCTCCTGACCTCGGTTGCGCCAATGCAAAGGTTTCCTGCAGACAACGAGACTGCATCGGTTTATTGATTATACATCATCCGGCCACAGTGCACATAACTTTGGAGGTGCTTAGAGCTCATATTAGACACCTTGCTCGCGCCCCTGCCCACCACCTAGCTTCGCTTCCAGAAGATCGACCGAGTGCCTCCTTCTGTAAGAGAGTATTGACTTTCCGTGAGTGCCTTCCAACAGTCTACACGCCTCCGGAACGGATACTAACACCTCCTTGGTGCTTGGACCGACCAAAACTGCGCTTGACAGTGCCGGGGATTCGCAAGAAGGCGGAGCTCTCGGCGCCAGCTTTAAAGCAGATGATTCTACTCATGCTACACGAAGAATACAAAGATCATGTCAAACTTTACACGGATGGCTCGACAACTGTTGGAGGATCTGCAGGAGCTGTGATCTTCCCAGCAAGAGCCGAAACCATCCAGTTCAGAACGTCACACAAGACGACATCGACAGCCGTGGAGCTCGCGGCACTCCGCAGCGCACTCCGCAGGATTGACCAAGAGACACCACAAAAATGGAGCATTTTTACTGATTCGAAACCAGCTCTCCAATGTCTACAAAATGCTCTACGTCGTGGACCTCAAGACCAATTGGCGCTCGAAATACGACAACTGTACCATCACCTAAAAGACGAAGGACATGACATATCTTTTCAGTGGTTACCAGGCCATTGCGGCATCATTGGTAACGAACATGCCGACAATGCAGCTAAGAATGCTCACGAAAATGGAGTGATGGAACCTATTCCACTATCAAGAAGCGACGCAGCAGCAAAGATTAATACACTTGCGCAGGATGTCGCAAGGTCTATGCGGAATACGCCCGGTTTTCTCCACACCCGTCTTCACCGCCTGGACCCATACCTACGACTTACTATTCCATCTGGCCTACCCCGATCCGAGACGACCCTTCTCTGCCGTATGTGGCTTGGGGTGTCTTTCACGAACGCTTTTACCTGCCGCATCGGAATGAGAGACAGCGCTACATGCGACCATTGCGACAATGACGAAACAATTGAACATATTTTATGTCAGTGCCCCCAGTACAGCTCTCAGCGACAGTCCCTCTCAGCAGTGTTTGCTCGCCTCGACGACCAGCCATTTTCTGAACAGTCAATCTTGGAATGTCGGAAAGATCGAGCTTCACGCCAGAAAGCAACGAAGGCGCTGATGAAGTTTCTGCGAGCGACCCGCCTCGTTGAACGATTGTGACACTACTGTGTGCGAGTGTGTGTGTGTGTGTTTGTGCTTCTCTTCCTCCCTTTCCCCTTTTTTTTGTCTCCCCTTACCCCTTCCCCAGTGCAGGGTAGCAAACCGGATATGTTTTCTGGTTAACCTCCCTGCCTTTCCGCATTAAATTTTCTCTCTCTCTCTCTCATTCTCTTCTCTACGTCGTCGTCTTCTTCTCAGATCTGCTGCTAACACTCGCGATGTGGATTGCTACAAATGAATAAATACCTGTTTAAGAGATCTGATTTCGCTATCACGACAAAAATGAAATATCAGATTTTTTGTTGTTTTTTTATTGTCGTTAGAGTAAAACTGTGGAAGACTACATTCGCCAACATTCATTCTCTATGGTGCGCGCAGATACGCAGTCACAGAGTGGCACAAATAATAGTCCCGTACGCACAAGCACGCACAAACATGCATAGAAGCAAACAAAAATGTGAACTTTGCCGCCCAATTTCGTAAACATGCACACCACGGTCTTTGAAGTTCTAAGGACCTCCAGCGGCCCCGATGTCCTTTGGGTTGTTGATTTGTATTGGTCAACTACCTATCTGTCGAATACACTCAGTATACTTCCTAACATGTATTCTCAGTCAGAACAGCATTTTTTGAACCAGCATTCGTCATATTGCATGACGAAATCAACAAGGCAAATATGGTTTTCCACTGTTGGCAGCAGTGGCACAGGCAGGTTTCCTGACACTCAGTGTACAAAACACTACGGTAAAGTTGTCTTTCGACATATGTATTTTCCTGTGCTCAATGTTCTGGTAAACATCATGTACCAGGCATCATTCAGAACCTTCAAATACCCTAATTGCGAGAATCAACACTTCGGTTTGTTTTGGCGTCAGCCAATTCCATTCCATTGGCCAAGGCCCGTAACCAGGAATTCTTTTCGGGGGTTGAGGTGGGGGAGAGAGCACACTTCTTGAAAGTTTTGAAAAACACGTACTTTTACCATTTGTAAAATACCCCCCTCTATCTGTATTAGGGGGATAGGGGGCAGACACCTAGGGTACTTCTTTGGCTTTGCACCTGCAGTAGCCACATGTGGGCAAAAAGGAGGTTACATAACCATGTCATACCTTGACTTCCTCCCCGCCCAGTGTAGTACGTCGCTACTGTGCCTGAATCCTCAATCGCGTTGATTCTTGCATGCATCAGTTCATTCCGGCTACCATGTGATCTTCAGGGGCTTCTGTATGCCTAGGTGAGCTGCCGAGATTCATGCCTTTGCACACATAAGGAAAAGCACAATGTATCACGCACTGAGAGCAATAATGACTGCTTAGTGTTAATTATACAGTGCCGTCCAGCCAATAGAAACGCACAAATACGTTACGTAAGATACCAGCAGCAAAAAAAAAACCCTACTTGCGGAGGGAAGAAAAGTAATGACATAACGAACTTCATTCCATGAATGTTATAAATGATCGAAGAGTTATAGAAAAACTGAGGTACTCTCTCATGCTCGCCTCCGAGACATAATGTAATTCTACCGTTCTTCGAAAACGTAATGGTGCATATAATGTACAAAGAAACTCTTAACGTCGCGTTAACTGCGCTCATATAACGGAAGATCATTGGTTAACGTTCTAAATGTCCCACTTTCGGTCTGGGCTACTGCGCCTCGGTGCAGTAATAAAAAAGCCACCGACCACTGCACTGCACAGACGCTCGTGCATTTCCTCATAGCCGCTGCTTCGCAACTGTTACAAAACTAGATCATTGAGTGTCTTATTAAAGAAACGAACGGGTTACATGGGATCCGAAAGACTCGTCGGTAATGTTGTCTCGCCAGAGGACAGCCAGTACTGCTGTTTGGCGAAGTTTATAAATAGATTTCTTAGACTGTTCTTTTTATGGGGTAAATAAAAACCAGTTACGACCGGAGCAAAGCCCTGGCGTTTGGTGTTCTCGAATCGGATACTTTGGGGCTGCTATTTGTGCCCATTTCGTTGCGCTATCGCCTCGAGGAGGAGAGCGGTAGTGCATGCGCATTGTTTCTGGTGCGTCGTGCTGCAGCCGATCGAGCCACCCGAAGATTTTCGTTTCTTTTTGGTGCCAGGAACAAGGACGACTACTGTTACTCTTCTAAGCTCATCTGCTGGAGATTTTACTTCCGGTTTGGTAGTTCTAAAAAGTAAGCGTTATATTAAGTGCGTATGATGTCGGAGCATAAAGTTACCTAAAGGGGGAAGGGGGGGGGGTGACCTGAGAATTAAGACATAATGTGACTGTTACATCACGCTGATGGTAACTTAGACATGCCATCTCTAGAATATCGACCACAAATAGAGCCTAAAAGTATTTCAATTGAGTTTGGAAGCTATTGCAAGCACACAGTATGAAATAAGAGCAAACAGCGTTGAAGTTACCGAGTGATGCCCTTTGGTAATCAACGTACAGGGCTGGTCGAAAGTTACCAGGTCACTATTTTATGTATTTCTATGGCAGCATGGCCTGGGAACGTTTGGGTCCACCTGTGCGTCACAAGGCTTGGCTGGGTTATACCGAGGCACAACACTGGTAGCGACGGCTAAAGATGCATAGCCTAACCCACAAACATAACATTGCACCGACTTACCAACTCACTGGTTCTGTGTAGAACATAGGCAGAGAGATAATTATGAGCTCACAGCATCTTCATTGATTTTTCTTTTTCTACAAGCACAGCGAGGTGAATAATAAAACAGGAAACAAAAAATTACTGCAGTTGGAGAAAACGCCCCAAGATGCCACTTGTTCTTCCGCTACAGCCGCTGCTACTGCTGGTGCTGTCAACGGCTCCGGTGACCGCGTGTACGCAAGCATTAGGAAGCCTACGGACAGACTCGAGCTCTCTACTGCTAAGATTGTGTACTGCGTAGTGTACTGATAACTGTACCGGCAGTCCGACGTGCGTACATGGGACAGCTATGCCTTGAGAACACAGCGCTGCCCTATCTAAATACGGGTCAGTAAATCGTACACCCCGCCCTTTAGTTGTTACACTTCCAAATTGTTGCAAAGCACCCTTGGATGTGATTTCACTGTTTCCTTCATCATTCCTCAACCTGCCACTTCACAAATTATCGAAGATAAAATAATTCAGCAAGCCTATTGCCACGGCTGCTGAAATCCTCACGGAAATTGCCGTCTCAGTTCGACGGTGATGACAAGAACGGAATCGCAGCCACTGACGATATTCGCCAAGTGAATCAAACTCTTCTCTTTGATTTTTACACTCTTACCGATTCCTTATCTCCACCATAGATAAATAGATAAGCCATATTGTCTGATGATCGCGGAAACAAGTACTCGTAGCGCTCGGCACAGATGACGATGACGGCACAGCAGCGCTTACAACATAGCAGAGGTTGGCCAGTGACGTCACTGGCTCTCGTTGTCACCTGATAGCATTTGTTAACGAGAAGGCCGACTACGTCACGGCGCCTCCGAGTGTTCTTTGAAATCGAAACAGCCTCCACTCGTAACATACAAGCATATACGCAAACATTGGTCTTGCGCTGGAGCAAATACGCTTCGTAGCCGCTACTAAAGAGTCAATAGCCATTGATTAAGATCAAACGACAGATGCTCATAATTTTTTGTCGCCACTTCTCTAACATACTAGTCCATATAAAAATGAAAAACAGCCGATTGAGTTCTTTAAAATATTGTGAGCGGCTGGCACTGTAGCGCCACCTGGCGGAGCAGATCTCAAAGACATGCTTATTTCTACGTGTCCTCTGTAATTCACTTCAGCAGCAAGCGATACATAGTGTTAATGAACACAGAGAATACATCACGGTACAAGAACGCTGACGTGGGAGTGCTACAACCAGAAACCAATGTAAGTGATTATGGTCTCCTCTGACGTACTTTAGGGACGAAGCCCCTTGAGGTCGAGGCTTGTCCTTTGGTGGCATCGGAGTTCACCGTAGCCGAGCGCATGCAGGGTACCCGATATACGCCATGACGAAGTGGTTGATGATGAAAAAGAAGAAGATGATGATGATTAACACAGACAATGACTCACTTATGCAGTATATGACGTCTCGATATGCCCTACGATGAATTTACTATGACTGGAAACAGCCAAGTACCAACAGGAGAACGTGCACAGGCCTCGTCTTTGCCAACTTCCGGCTAGATTAGATACAGCGAAGCAGAAACGATAAAGGCGAAATGAAATTCACAACTTGGCAAAACATACCATTTATGACCAATAAACATTGAATGTCACTGTACACCATTTTGTCAGTCATTTACATGCGGGAGTGGTCCGTGTCACAGGTGATTGACGATAACACCGAATGATTCCGCTGCTTAGGATTAGGATCTTGTAGCCGGCGAATCTGGCCTTGCATAATTTGCAGGCAATTGCTCCACCCGGATTTATGTTTGCTAATTGTAGCTAATATCCTTTTGTTTGTTTGTTGTTCACCTAAGCATGGGCAACTTAAACCTGTACATGTCGGCAGCCTTTGTGCTATTCCGCATGCAGTACTATACAGTTATAGTATACCGGGCTTACCGGGATACCGGGTGTACCATGATACCGCAATGAAAGTGTGCATGCACAGATACGTACGTTACCCGTACCGCTTACCGTACACAGGTATTTTCCAGATTTAAGGTTACCGTGGTAGCATAAGTGTACGTCGTGTACGTAAACATGGCGGCGCTCTCGGACAACCGCTTCGAAGGGATTTTGGCGTAGTTGTTGAAAGATTCACCTTGTTCGCAGCAAACGAGTGTTTAAAGTGGCTTCGCTTGCCTTCAGTTAGCTTCGATGACCGAGTATTACGGATAAGTTGGCGTAATTTTTAGATAGCTTCCCATTTCGAACGCCGTTAAACCCCACATATCAATCAATCAATCCCATTTCGAACGCGTCTAGGCCTAACTACGAGATCGATGTAAACGAATCGGCTACATATTTTTTTTTTTCGCGTTTGGTGTGGTTCATGTTTATTTGCTTTTATCATTAGTAGAACAAACTCGTAACGATGCTTCGCGCGGTGGCATAGGCAAACATTCTCGTTTTCGTTTGCTTTTCACTCTCTTTACCCTAATAACTATTCGATAGGTGGCACCTTCATCTCAGCTGGGGCACGTAAACCGCGTAAATAAATAAAGCTTATTCCTCTTCCTCCTCCTCCATCTCCAAACAACATAAACGCTATCCCACTAAACTATAAGGCGCTGTCCACAACGAACGTTTGCTGCACGGTAACGCCATTCCCTTAACCTCCGCTATCACGTTAACCGTAAACTATCACTGTTTATTGGGCCATTACCCTTATCTCACTGCACCATACCCCAACATAGTTTTCAATCATCACTAGTGACATGCGAGGTCTGTAGCATTAAATATTCCAAGAGAAGTCATGACATCTGGTTCCTGAAGATGCAGCGGCCACTGCGTCACCCCCTGATCATCATTCACTTCATGGATATGGCATGGTTTTAAATGTGAGGAAGCATTTCTTAGTGAACTTCGGCGACATTGAGCATATATATATATATATTGTAACGGGGTTTATTTGCAGCGCAGAACGCAGAAAGCGAAGCAGTCAGCAGCGTCCGGCCAAGCGCAGCAAGCACGAGCTTATGCTGATGGCGATGCCCCTGATGCGCCGAGAAATGCCGCTGAAGCTCCTCTTCTTCACTACAATCGCCCTCCGCACAAAAAGACGCCATCCTGGCGGATTAGGGAGAAGAAACGACTAATGGGTCGTAATATGGCTTGAGACGAGAGACGTGGACAGTGTCGCGGCCGCGGTAGCGTAGGTCTGTGGATGGGATGATGGGCTCCACGATATAGTTGACGAGTGACGTTTGCTCTACAACGCGGTATGGCCCGATGTATTTGGGAAGAAGTTTTGCGGAGCGGCCAGGTGCGGTAGCAGGTGCCCGAAGCCATACTAATGAACCAGGTGGAAAGTTCGGAGCCGAACGGTCCCCAGTCTGGCGGGATTGCTGCTGCCACTGGTCCTCGGTGGAAAAAGAGTGGGCAAGCTGGCGGCATTCTTCAGCATGTCGGGCAGCTTCGGACAGAGTTGTACTTTCGGACTCATAAGGTTTATATGGAAGAATAGTGTCTACTGTATTTAAAGGTTCTCGTCCGTACAAAAGAAAGTATGGCGAAAACCCAGTAGTAGCTTGTACGGCAGTATTATACGCGTAGGTGACGAACGGGAGAACTTGGTCCCAATTTGAATGATCAGAGGCGACGTACATCGACAGCATACTTCCAAGAGTACGGTTGAAGCGCTCCGTCATGCCATTTGTTTGAGGGTGGTACGCTGTACTTGTGCGGTGCACGACTCGGCATTCGTTGAGTAATGCCTTCAAGGCGTCAGAAAGGAAGGCACGGCCTCTGTCACTTAAGAGCTCCCGAGGGGCCCCATGACGCAGAATGAAACGTTGCAACAGAAACGTTCCAACGTCACGGGCTGTGGCAGTCGGCAGCGCGGCTGTTTCGGCATAGCGTGTCAGATGGTCTATCGCAACAATAATCCAGCGATTACCAGCTAGAGTTGATGGTAGTGGTCCGTAAATGTCAATGCCGACGCGATCAAAAGGTCGACTAGGACAAGGAAGAGGTTGTGACGGGTAGACTTGCCCGGGAGGTAACTTTTGTCGTTGGCACTGAGCACACGAGCGAATGAACTTTCGCACGTAGTTATACATGCCACGCCAATAATATCTGAGTCGAAGCCTAGCGTATGTCTTGAAGAGGCCTGCGTGGGCGCACTGTGGGTCCGCGTGAAAAGCTTCGCAGATGGCAGCTCGAAGATGGCGGGGTATCACAAGGAGACACTTGCGACCGTCAGAAAGGTAGTTGCGTCGATAAAGAAGATCATCCCTTAGGCAAAAGTTGCTAGCCTGGCGGCGGAGAGCGCGAGACGGCGAAGGAGTGAGAGGATCAGAAAGAATGCTTATGAGGCCACTGATCCAGGGATCCTTTCGTTGTTCCACCGTCATGTTGCGCAAGGCGGATGACGCAAGTGCAGGCTCGAGAGAAGAGAGGCAAACACCTTCATCCGATATGGGTGAGCGAGAAAGGGCGTCGGCGTCCGTGTACTTACGACCAGATCTGTAAATAACGCGGATGTCGTATTCCTGAAGTTTGAGCGCCCAGCGAGCAAGTCGTCCGGAAGGGTCTTTAAGTGTGGATAGCCAACAAAGGGCGTGGTGGTCAGTGACGACGTCGAATGCGTGACCATACAGGTAGGGGCGAAATTTTGCAAGGGCCCAAATAATAGCTAAACACTCTTTCTCGGTCACGGAGTAGTTAGCCTCGGCTTTCGTCAAAGTACGGCTTGCGTAGGCGACGACATATTCATCAAACCCTGCCTTTCGTTGCGCGAGCACAGCGCCAAGTCCAACACCGCTGGCATCAGTATGAACCTCCGTGGGAGCGGCAGGATCGTAGTGGCGGAGGATGGGTGGTGAAGTCAGCAGGTGGCGTAATTTGGTGAATGCATCGTCGCATGCTGGTGACCAGGTGGAAAGGTCCTTGTCGCCGCTAAGAAGGTCCGTAAGGGGCGCACATATGGAAGCAAAATTTCTAATAAAGCGTCGGAAGTATGACGACAAGCCGACAAAGCTTCTAAGTTCCTTCAAGTTTTTTGGCTTCGGAAAATCGGCGACTGCTCGAAGCTTGGCGGGGTCGGGAAGTATGCCGTCCCGCGATACGACGTGGCCAAGAATGGTGAGCTGCCGAGCACCAAAACGACACTTCTTGAGGTTGAGTTGAAGGCCGGCGTCGGTGAGACGTGTGAGGACGTGCTCGAGACGAATTAAATGGGTGTCGAAATCGGTGGAAAAGACAACTACGTCATCGAGGTAGCATAAACATGTGTTCCACTTGAGGCCTCGTAAAATAGCGTCCATCATTCTTTCAAAAGTGGCTGGAGCGTTACAAAGGCCGAAAGGCATAACGGTAAACTCGTATAACCCATCAGGTGTGACAAATGCTGTTTTCGGTCGGTCAGATGCTTCCATAGGAACTTGCCAGTATCCAGACCGTAAATCCAGCGAAGAAAAATATTCTGCTCCCTGCAAACAGTCAAGGGCGTCGTCTATTCGAGGTAACGGGTAAACGTCCTTGCGGGTGATCTTGTTTAAACGTCGATAATCCACACAGAACCGAATGGAGCCGTCCTTTTTCTTAACAAGAACGACCGGTGACGCCCAGGGACTGTTAGAAGGCTGTACAATACCCCGCTGGAGCATGTCAGCAACCTGGTCGTCAATAACACGGCGCTCCGACGCTGAGACTCGGTAGGGGCGCTGCCGTAGAGGCGTATGGCTTCCTGTGTCAATCTTGTGAGATATGTTCGATGTGCGACTGAGGCCAGAAGCGTGGCTGTCAAAAGAAGTACGAAACTTTTGCAGCAAGTTCACTAACTGGCTTCGTTCTGACGAAGACGTTGCGACATCGATGGAGCGGTGGAAAGCGTCAAGGAGTGACTGGTCAACAACAGAGTCAGAAATGAGTGCGCTGAGGTCCATAGAAAGTAAACTAGATGGAGCGTCGAAAATGTGACGGGCGTCGATGGGATGCACGTGACCGAGACATTCACCATAAAATAAAGGTAAAGGCCCTTCTAGCGTATTGTACACGAGCATCTTCGTGACGCCATGGTGGAGAGTAAGGAGAGCAATGGGCAGTGGAGAACATTTCCGTTGAATGAACAGGGCAGAGGGCGTAAATACAACATCACCGTCGGAAATAGCGTCACACGACACAGTCACCAGCAGAGAAGAGCACGGTGGTACGGTGGTGTCGTCGGAAACAAACAGTTTATAACACGGCAGGGAGGCTTCGACAGCGTCAACATCAGGAAGTGCAGAGAGCTCAAGTTCAGCGCGACAGCAGTCAATGACGGCATTATTATTCGCAAGGAAGTCCCAGCCGAGTATCATGTCATGGGAACACGAGGGCAGCACTACGAATTCGACAATATACACAATCCCTTCGATGACGACTCGTGTGGTGCAGGCTGCGAGAGGTGTTACACTTTCTGCGTTAGCCGTTCTAAGAGAGAGGCCGGATAATGGTGTCAGAACTTTGCGGAGTTTGCAGCACAGGTTCATGGACAGGACGGATGGAGCGGCTCCGGTGTCAACAAGCGCCATGACGACGATACCATCGACTGACACTTCAACGACGTTAGCTGGACAGGGGCGAGGACTTGTGCATGGCGACGGGGACGCAGTTCGTGCCTCGGGAACTGCGGCCGTTAGTTTTCCTGGTCGGTGGGTCCGGAACGGCGACGCATAGGGGAAAGCGAACGTCGACGTGGAGATGGGGAGCGGCGGGTCGGGCCGTGTGGACGATCAGAAGGAAAGGAAGAGGAAGGAGGGCTTGAAGGCGTAGACGAAAACTGAGGGTCGAAAGAGGGCATTCGTCGAATGTTCTGGGCAGCCTGGCGACGACGACAATAACGTGCCACGTGGCCAACACCAACACAAGAAAAACATATGGGACGGTTGTCGTAGGTCCGCCATTGGTCGGAGTAGACTCCGACTTGCGGCTGGGGGGCAGAAAACTGCGGCCGAGGTGGTATCTGCATAGGCGGCGGTGAATAGGTCGGCGGTGAATAGGTCGGCGGTGAATAGGTCGGCGGCGAAAAGGGCGGCGGCGAATACATAGGCGCTGACTGGAACGCAGGCTGTCGAGGTCGAGCAACGGCTTCGGCGTACGTGAGAGGTGCGGCGACTGGGGCAGGTTCACGGGCGGAAGGAAGAACTTGGGCGACCTGGTCTTGAATGAAGTCGCGGAGTGTAGACGGCGATCTGCGTGGTTGATCGGGTACACAGGACATCAAAGAGAGCTGACGAGCGACCTCAGCGCGGATGAACTCTTGGATCTTGGAGAGAAGAGGGGCATGGTCTTCTCCTATGCCAAGGGTGGAAAGGCTGGACGAAGAGTCGTCGAGCACCGAGGGACGTCGGGTGGAAAGACGTTGCCTGCGCAACTCGTCAAAACTCTGGCATAACTCGGTCAGTTCTAGGACAGTGCGAGGACTCTTTGAAAGCAACATTTGGAAAGCGTCGTCCTCAATGCCCTTCATGATATGCTTGATCTTTAGCTCTTCGGACATTGACTCGTTCACTCGCTTGCAAAGGTCCAGAACGTCCTCAATATAGCTTGTGAAATTCTCACCAAGCTGCTGGGACCGAGTATGTAAGCGTTGTTCCGCACGGCGTTTGCGTACCTCAGGCCGCCCGAAAACTTGTGTGAGGCTCGTTTTGAAGGCCGACCATGTAGGGAGTTCCGCTTCGTGGTTTAAAAATCACAGCTTGGCCACGTCCGGCAGGTAGAAAGAGACGTAGGCCAACTTGGCGGTGTCATCCCATTTGTTGTGAGTACTCACTCGCTCGTACATTGAAATCCAGTCGTCAACGTCCTTGGCTTCTGTGCCTGAGAAGACAGGGGGATCTCGCAGACGCAGAGAACCGGCGCAGAGAACAGTAGGCGGTGCCGGTGGAGGAGTTGGAGCGGCGCTTGCGTCGGTAGGCATAATGGATGGTAAAGTGCGATTCCGAAGCTCCAGGGTGATCGAAACCCAGCAGAATCCACCACTTGTAACGGGGTTTATTTGCAGCGCAGAACGCAGAAAGCGAAGCAGTCAGCAGCGTCCGGCCAAGCGCAGCAAGCACGAGCTTATGCTGATGGCGATGCCCCTGATGCGCCGAGAAATGCCGCTGAAGCTCCTCTTCTTCACTACAATCTATATATATATATATATATATATATATATATATATATATATATATATATATATATATATATATATATATATATATATATATATATATATATATATATATATATATATATATATATATATATATATATATATATATAGCTGCTTATGTTTGGGTGTTCTTCTGGTCACCCCGTTAACTTGGCGTGAACCAAAATTAGCGAATTAGCATGGGAGGGTAAGATGTTTTGGTGAATATGACGCACTGGTCCAGACATGAATTATGTCTCAATCCCGTAGCGTACGTCATAAAACACTTCCCGCCAGACAGTGGCACATACCCATACAGTTATTTGTATAATATTCAAGCTATTTACAAAGGTAATTGCTAACAGAGTTAATAAAACACTAGAATTGAATTAACCAAAGGAACAAGCAGGATTTCTAACAGGCTACTCAACAATCAACCACCTTCATATATACAATCAATCAAGTAATAGAGAAATGCTCAGAATATAGCCAAGCACTACACATAGCCTTCATAGATTACGAGAATCTGTTTGATTCAGTCGAAATATTAACAGCCATGCAAGTACTGCGGAATCAGGGCGTCGATGAAGCATATATAAACATCCTGGAAAAAATCTACAGGGTATCAACTGCTACAATAGTGCTTCATAAAGAAAGCAACAGAATACCAATCAAGAAGAGTGTAAGGCAGGGGGATACAATCTTCCCAATGTTATTTACCACGAGCTTACAGGAGCTTTTCAGAGGCCTAGAATGGGAACAGTTAGCGATAAGAGATAATGGAGAGTTAATGGAGAGGCGGAAGTGTTAATGGAGAGGCAGAAATGTTGTAGGCCCGTGTGCTCAGATTTGGGTGCACGTTAAAGAACCCCAGGTGGTCAAAATTTTCGGAGCCCTCCACTACGGCGTCTCTCATAATCATATGGTGGTTTTGGAACGTTAAACTCCACATATCTATCTAACAACGTTGGAAGAGAACAGCGCTTCGAGATAGGTAATAGTTTACTTGAAGTTGTAAAAGACTATGTCTACTTAGGACAGGTAATAACCAGGGAGCCGAACCATGAGACAGAAGTAACTCGAAGAATAAGAATAGGGTGGAGCACATTTGGCAAGCACTCTCAAATTATCGCAGGTAGATTGCCACTATCCCTCAAGATGAAGGTATATAACGGCTGCATCTTGTCGGTACTTAGCTATGGAGCAGAGACCCGGAGACTTACAAAGAGGGTTCAGCTTAAATTGAGGATGACGCAGCGACAAATGGAAAGGAAAGTGGTAGGTGTAACCTTAAGAGACAAGAAGAGAGAAGTGTGGATTAGGGAACAAACCGGGGTTAAGGATATCATATATAGTTGAAATCGAGAAGAGGAAATGGACATGGGCTGGGCATGTAGCGTGTAGACAGGATAAGCGCTGGTCATTAACGGTAACTATAACTGGGTTTCTAGAGAAGGCAAGTGGGTTAGCGGGAGACAAAAGGTTAGGTGGGCAGATGAGATTAAGAAGTTTGCGGCTATAAATTGGTAGCAGCAAGCACAGAACCGTGTTTACTGGTGAAACATGGGAGAGGCCTTTGTCCTGTAGTGGACGTAGTCCTACTGATGATGATGGTTATCTACCAAGGAACGATGAGAACACACACGGGCAATTTTAACGCGCGAGTGTTAAGAAATAAGTACCCGACATGAGTAGCGTTAACCCGACGAATGCAAAGAAGAAATATCAGCGCCCCAGCTGGAATCAAACCCGAGCATTTTACGTGGCAATGGATTATTTTACCACAGAGCTACGCCAGGTCTCGGAACTACTTTCCAAAGAGATAGTAATATTCATGTAACATAAGTTGCGGTTGCAGTGCTGGCTTTACGATTTCATAAACATTACTTATGTACTCCTTTCATGCAGCCGTCAGGTGAGGTTAACGTCAATTGGGGTTAGTTGCAACGCACTGAAGTTGATTTATGTCGCAGTGTCTAGGGTGAGCATCCTCGCGAGCATCAGTGCTTCATATCAGCTTCTGACGTTGCTAATACACATGTTTCAGTTGGCATAGTTGCACAAGTGCAAACAACAGGTTATCTAAACATTTGCAACTCTTCAACATATGTCTGTGCGTGCAACATTTTTACATATATTTAGCATCCTTTCATGCAGTGTCACTTAATAAAAAAATTGCATCATGGTCAACTTCCCTCCGCATGCTTCACATAACATCGATTCCCAGGTTAATAAGATCTGTCGAATTTTATGAAGCCTTGTTTGAGCTTAACGACACATTTTAATCAAGAAGATAGTATCGGAATGTTTTAAAAAATGTGACCTTGTTGCCTTGAAAGCTCGTCATACCGCAAATTATATGTGTGTTTAAAAAAACGGGTTTACGGTTTAGAGTACTAGGTACTCTACTCTGGGAGAGCATAAAACCGTCCCGTGAATAGTATCCTCAAGAGAATAGTCTATTATAACCTGATGACTCCAAGGAAACAGAACACGCCACTGAATTACCTACGTTGGAGTTAAATATCATTAAACAGCTGGAACTTTCCTGCGGCATTTGTGTTCCTGCTTTCTATGCATGTGCTTATTTTTGATCGCTGAGGAGCGCTACTTCTCTGTATATTTATATAAGGTACTTCGTGCTATATCTTTCGTCTTTATTTATCTCCCTTTTTGACCCGATGATGGTGCTAACGCGTTGTGTGGGCCCTAGCGGAACTACATAAGATATATGTTGTACACCTGCTGGCATTCTAGATACGACAGATAGCGCGCCGCTTTGAAGACAGCACTAGCACGAGTGTACTCGAGTAAGAACGTATCTGTATGTTACGAAACATACATTCCCCAATAGTGGCACATCCATCGACATCGCAGAAATCTCTTTGTCCATTGCAGTTTTTTTTCTTGCTAAAGAACAGTGATCTCAAAAACGTATTACTTTGTTAACTTGTGCCTTCCATGCCAAAAGTGGTCATTATCTCATTTTTCACCCCTTTCCTGTCCACATTGTCTTCTAGCAATACTGATAATGAGAACCTTAGGAGCAAAGCAAACCAGAATTCAGTGGACAGTGTCGATAAATAAAGGGGCATTTTAAGAAAACAAGGGGTCAAAATTTTCGGAGCCCTTCACTAGGCGTCTCGCGCAGTGATATTGTGGCATCGAAACGTCATACCTAACTATTACTATTTTACAATTTTCTTCCTTGCATCCTCTCTCCCTCTTTCGCTTACAAGTAGCACTTTACATAAAGAACGGTTCGTTAAATAGACGAAGGGGAGGAAGAAAAGAAAAGAGAAACTATTTCTTGTCATATGTTCAGTGCGACCATCGCATATCGGTCCTATTTAACATAAGGGCTGAAAAGAGCAAACAAACAGACCTCTGGCGCAATTTGTGCAGAAGTTTCATGTTATACTTACACTCACCGGCAGTAAGCGCTCAGACATCAGAACCGTGGGGCCTCGATGCCTATCTCAGCAGATTGGGCACTTAACCTGGACACACTCTTCGGCGTTTTCGAGGTTGGGAGCACACAGATACACGCACACAACCCACGTTAAATAACGCTGTGTCCCATCCCACGTGGCGTGTGTGTGCATGCGAAAACCACCGTATGTCTTTCTGCCTCAATATTCGATGGCACACGCTGCGTTCAACCGGGCCGCTGTTTGTAGCGTTTGTTATATTACTGGAAATCTCACCTGTATCGAGCCCTCTTTTTTTTGCACTCGTTTTTATGTACGGTTCGTCGATGCTCTGATTACGTAGTGCCTGCATTGCTTGGCGCGTAGGCAGGATAACCACTAGGTGTTCATTAAGGGTCACTGACTGGATTCCCAAAAAAGGAAAACGCACGAAAGGGAGACAGAAAGTTAGGTATGGTATGGTATGAAGAACTTTACTAACAGAAAGTTAGGTCGGCCGATTAGATTAAAAAGTTCGCAGGTATAACGGGGCAGAAGAAGGCCCAAAACGGGGTTGATTGGCGGATCATGGGACAGGCCTTTTCCCTGCAGCGCACCTAGCCAAGCTGATGACGATGGTGATGTTCGCGATGTCGATGTAGAATACACGTGAAAGGAAGAGCGTTCATTACGCCCAATCCATCCCCTTTCGACATCCGCTTTTTTCCCTACCACGTTACGTTAGAGGTCGGAGTCAAACTAGATGATCTAGTTTACGGTAAGGTGTGATACAAGTTGCCTTTAAAAATGAAGGCTTTTCTGATTTTCTTTGACTGCTAGGGCTTGTGAAATAGTGTAAGATTACAGGACGTGAGAAGGGATATATATATATATATATATATATATATATATATATAATATTGTTGTGACCGACGAGAAAGACACAACATCCGTTCGTCGGGCAAGCTGTTCTATTCTGCCTCTTTCTCTTCTTCTTTGCTCTAGATATCCGCGTCACCGTGCGCCATCGTCTTTCTTGGTGATCACACTCGACCATGATTGCGCACGCGCGGAGCTGTTAACAGTTTTTCTGGTGGGCGGGGTTGGCTGCTTCATTGTGGTCGGTCTTGACCACACTTCAGCGTAGATCGGGTATCTCCGCGAAGTGTCTCTGGTGGGCGGCGTTAGCTGCATAGAAGCGGTCGGTCCTGGAGACCTGCCCGAGGGGCATCCAGTGGGCGATGTTGGCTGTCTTGCAATGGTGGGCCCTCGTGAGGCTGTGAATTGGCTGGTGGATCTCCTTAGCTGGGTCTGGCAGGAGGGCCTGACTAAATCGCAGTGGTCTGCCTCGACCACACTGCGACGTCGTATGACCCGCAAGACATGCTTCTGGCGGTTGGCTTTGGCTTTTTTTTTCCCGTGTGCTCAGATTTGGGTGCACGTTAAAGAACCCCAGGTGGTCTAAATTTCCGGAGCCCTCCACTACGGCGTCTTTCATAATCATGTAGTGGTTTTGGGACGCTAAACCCCACAAATCAATCAATCAATCAGCTTTGGATTTTCGCTGAGGTAATGGGGAAGGCGGCATACCTAGGAAAGACTGCCGGAACAGTATCCGTAGAGGCTCCGCGGCTGGCATGGCCTCTCGGTGCTTCCTTTCGGTGACACCCGCATGATTGTCAGCGTGGAGAAGATGGTCAAGACAGTCGTTGGGAGTCTTATCTACGGGCTGCACCTTCTTTTCGGTTTCATTGAAGGGGCAGAATAGAACAGCCGGCCCGCAGCAAGGCTGCTGTCTCTGTGTCGTTTATTTCTTTACATTGGCGCAGTCGACAAAAACGAAATCTTCAGGAAGCCACCACCTGTGCTTGTGCACCCTGAGCGTTCGGGTACCGCTAGCCTAGGAAAGTCATCTACGCTTTCTCGGCCATGGAACCCGCCTATCTGCCACCTGACCAAGCACAGCTCGGGGACGGCGTCCAGGCCTTCTCGGCGGCTCAATTCTCCTTCGTCGGCCCCGCAGCAGCAGTTGGCGCCAGGCACGGCACGGGATTTTCTCATTCGGGAAGGGCGTTAGCACTCCCATGTGCGTGGATCCCGTCAACAGGTCCCTAACCCACCAGTTTCTCACGGACGCCATCCAAGTGCCCTTGGCTATGGGTTATGCACCCGTCAAATGCGGAGTCCCTGCTTCCTGTGTAGATGCTGGCCCTGGCATAAAAACCGCAAGCTGGCCACCGCAGAAAGCACCGTTCAGCAAAAACGGCATCCGAGCCTCCTCGCTTCCCGCTTGCAGGCCGGCGCTTCAAGCACCGACTGTCGCGAAAGGCGACCAGGCTCCCTCGGTAACTCGACGGGACTCTCAGCACGATCCATATATATATATATATATATATATATATATATATATATATATATATATATATATATATATATATATATATATATATATATATATATATATATATATATATATATATATATATATATATATATATATATATATATATATATATATATATATATATATATATATATATATATACCAAAAACAAAAGTGATGCTGGGTCCGGGAAATATTATTCGTATAGGAAAGAAGACGCACGTACGAAGTTATTTTATTGACGTTTCGGCCGTGGGTCCGGCCTTCATCAGAATACAGTTTATGGCACGAGTGCTGTTTATATATATGTGCATATCAGTAAGATACAAATGTCAAAACCGACATGAAAGGCTAAATATGGGCATATATATATATATATATATGCAAGTCACACAATATAAAGAGCACCTAATCTACGAGTAAAAAGATATTGCTTCCATGCGCGAGCACGTTGTTTACAAATAAAAGATGAAACGCATAAAAGATAGAGCACATAACATGAAGAGTAGTCCGACCGGTAAAAACAAGAGAAAAAAAACTATAAAATACTAATAAAAATGACAAAGACGTTACAAAGCTTCTACGTAATCAACGGATACAGACAATGTAGTGCGACTTGCTGAGCGAGGTTGAAAAAAGTTGGACAGGGTGATACAAGTTACGCAGATAGGCAACTAAGTTTTCCTACGTTTTCATTCAGACCAGATGCGACGGCGTTGAACTTATAGATGAGGAATGATTCACGGGCTTCTCTATCATAATTTGTGCGGAAACCAGATTCTAGTAATGTGACTTGTAGGTTTTCAAAAGAGTGGCCAGGGAGGTGCACGTGTCTTGAAATGGGCAAGTGGGGCAAGGTGTTAGCATGAGATTTATGGTTGTTAAAACGCAGTCTAAAAGGCCCTTCTGTTTGACCAATGTACTGTATTTCACATAGCGCACATTCTATCATGTATATCACGTTCTTAGAATCGCAGTCAAGATTGCCTTTGATTTTTAAGGAAAAGTTGGAACCAGTACTGGTGACCTGTTCGCATGTGCGCATGTAAGGGCATACTTTGCATCGCGGTTTTTGGCAAGGATGGCACCCGATCGTGTCAGGACTGTTTGCTTTCGATGATGATGACGATGAGAGTATGTCTCGAATAGTTTTAGCTTTGCGATACACTGCTTTAGGTGGTTCGGTGAAAATGTTTCTTAAGCGTTCACTTTGCATTAGAATATTGTGGTGCTTTCTCAGCACATTCGAAACACGCGGAACTGACGCAGAATGTGTAAGGACTAAGTTTGTCTGCGGTGAGGGAGTCGAGTTTTTAGCAGCGCACAACAGCGTTCTACGATTATGCATGTCGGCGCGTTTTATTGCGTCATCAATTAATTGCGGCGGATATTTTTGTTTGACTAGAGCATCCTTTAGTGTTCTGCAATTTTTTTTTGAAACTCTGATTGCTCTGAGCAGACTCTTTTAAAGCGTAAGGCCTGACTGTAAGGGATGCTAGTTTTGCCATGTTTCACGTGGCTACTGTCAAAGTGCAAATACTGTTGCCAGTCTGTAGGCTTCCTGTATAGAGCAGTGGATAGCTTATAATTTACAATCGAAATGCTTACATCAAGAAAACTAAGAGTTGATGTGGAATAGGTATGAGAAAATGATATTGATGGATGGGCATCATTAAAGTCAGATATGAAGGAAAGCAACTCCTGTTCACTATGCGGCCAAATAAGGAAAATGTCATCAATGTAACGTTTATAATAAAAAGGTTTCAGCGCGCGGGTTTGCAAAAATTCACTTTCAAGCTGGCCCATGAATATATTGGCGTAGTTGGGTCCAATACGCGTACCCATTGACGTGCCGCTAACTTGAACATAGTGTTGCCCTTCAAATTGAAAGTTATTTAGCTCTAAAATGAGCCTGAGCAAGACTGCTAATGTGTTGCTGTCGATAAATTTACCCGGTGATGCTGCTTCATAGGACCTGGCGACTGCCGCTATTCCGTCTACATGCGGAATGTTGGTGTATAAAGACGCTACGTCTAGCGTGACCAAAAAGGAACCTTGAGGAACAATCAGATCAATTATACCAGAAACAAAGTCGGTAGTGTCCCTTACGTAAGATGGAAGCGATGCTGGGATACTACTGATCAGAGAATCGACATAGGTGGACAATTTTTCTGTGACAGTACCTATACCTGAAATAATGGGACGGCCGGGGTTGTTTATCTTGTGTATTTTAGGCAAAAGGTAAAAACGACCAGGAACAGGACTTAGGGGAATAAGAGAATGAATCGCATTGTCAGGCATCTTTTTGTTTTCCCGAAGCTCTAGCAAAGTGCTCTGGACAAGAGATTTAAATTGTTCAGTGGGGTCGTGATCCAGACGCTTGTAAAACCTCGTGTCTGCGAGCTGTCTTTGGGCCTCTGCTTCATAATCAGACTTGTTCATTACGACAACAGCCCCACCTTTGTCTGCAGGCTTGATGACGATGTCATTGCGACAGGACAAGGCATTTAATGCTTTCATTTCACTGGTGGTTAGGTTACGGCGAAACGGCGTTTGCTTTCGATACGACTGTAGTACGTCTCGTTGTACAGCTTTGGTATACATATCTAAGCATCTGTCTCGTTGTGAGGGAGGTACCCAACGTTTTCCAGAAGGTAATGCGTTGGTGGAACTATTTGTATTTTGCCGGTCATGAAAAAACTCGCGCAAGCGTAAGTTGCGGGCAAAATTATCCAAGTCTTTCAGTAATTGAAATTCACTGTGTCCGCCTGTGGCAGGACAGAAATTAAGACCGCGGCACAGAACACTGCGCTCCTCAGCAGTTAGTACAATGTCCGAAATATTTACTATATTGTTCTGCTCCTTGACGATATGTTTGTTAATGGAAGGTGACAAAGAAGTATCGGGGTAAGCTTGTACCGGATTCGTTAGCAAAGGGACGTAATTGCATGCATTGTTCTGGCTAGGGCACCAAACACCGTCACGCGACATTTTCTTGACTTTCAATGCGTAAATTTCACGATGCTTTTTATATGCGAATGCCTCTAGTGCGGCGGATTCATTAGACGAGAGGCTTAAATTTGCTGACATTTGATTTTGTTGGTGCAAGATATTTTTGCTTGAAGAACGATAATGATCAAGGGTAACTCGGGTGAGTTGTAGTGAAGCATTTCTTAATATGTCGTCCCACCTATCTATATTTTGCTGAGACATGTTAGATAGGGCTGGTTTCACAATGATACGTAGACCCTTAGGTGCAACAGACGCGGTTAAGTAGGTGTTCAAAGTATCTACATGTAGGTCGTTGCGAACACGTTTTTCTACAACTTTCCGTAACCTTAAAAATTCTTTTGAACAGAGGCAAGAAGTATTTTTACCGGGTGACAAAGTCTTTAGTCAATCAGCAGGTCCCTGTCGCACGGTTTGGGTATGGCTGCGAAGCTTGTAGCGGTGACCACTGGCTGAGGGATCTGGAGGGTCCTTTGCTGAATGCGAAGGTCCAATCGACGAACCTCTCGTAGCGGAGTCTGTCGGGCAACTTTTGGAAGAAACCTTGTTGCGATAGTCCTGCGTCACTCGCTCGTGGGACGATGGTGGCTTCTGAGGGGAAGCACAACTTCTTGTTTGGCCAGTCACCAGTGCTGTGTCAGACGACTCGCGCACAACGGTAGGCCTCCTTGCGTGATGCTGAGGGGGATCGGTGGGCACACTGTCCAACCAGGAGTGGGACCTAGCGCTGGATGGCTTGTAACAAATGTGCCGAATATGGCTCGCCATGAGCGAAACCCCTTCAAAATTAGGATGCAAGCCATCAGCGGCCAGTACGCGGTGCGAAGGCAACCATTCGAAGCCATGATCTAGGAAAGATACCAGTCGAGAGCGGCGACACAAATTCTTTAGCAGAGCGTTGAAATAACACGCTTCACGGTTGAAGCAACGCACGAAAGTTTCACTGGGGTGCCATCGTCGGCGGTTTCTGGTCCTTGGTAGGATGAGGGTAACGTAGATCAAGGTGACTTCGGGTCGTTCCTTGGCAATATGGTTGATAACCTTACAGTAGCTGTCGAAAGCTTTCTGTGCTGAGACTCGAAGTAGGTCGTTGGTACCTACGTGTAGGACGATTCTAGTGGTGTTCCGAGGCACGAAATCTAATAGAGCTGGCACGTCAGTGATTAAGGCACCACACTGGGACACAAATGCTGGAGTATCAGCCAGCGCTGGATCGAAGTACTGATGAATGTGCTTCGTCTGAGAGTCTCCTACGACAGTCATAGATGGTACATTCTTTGGGTACCTCCAGTAAATGTGCTTCGACGTGGTCTGCTCCGGAGCCATTGTTTCAGTATACCAAAAACAAAAGTGATGCTGGGTCCGGGAAATATTATTCGTATAGGAAAGAAGACGCACGTACGAAGTTATTTTATTGACGTTTCGGCCGTGGGTCCGGCCTTCATCAGAATGAGCAGATTCAGAATGAGCAGATCTTTTGAAAACCTACAAGTCACATTACTAGAATCTGGTTTCCGCACAAATTATGATAGAGAAGCCCGTGAATCATTCCTCATCTATAAGTTCAACGCCGTCGCATCTGGTCTGAATGAAAACGTAGGAAAACTTAGTTGCCTATCTGCGTAACTTGTATCACCCTGTCCAACTTTTTTCAACCTCGCTCAGCAAGTCGCACTACATTGTCTGTATCCGTTGATTACGTAGAAGCTTTGTAACGTCTTTGTCATTTTTATTAGTATTTTATAGTTTTTTTTTCTCTTGTTTTTACCGGTCGGACTACTCTTCATGTTATGTGCTCTATCTTTTATGCGTTTCATCTTTTATTTGTAAACAACGTGCTCGCGCATGGAAGCAATATCTTTTTACTCGTAGATTAGGTGCTCTTTATATTGTGTGACTTGCATATATATATATATATATGCCCATATTTAGCCTTTCATGTCGGTTTTGACATTTGTATCTTACTGATATGCACATATATATAAACAGCACTCGTGCCATAAACTGTATTCTGATGAAGGCCGGACCCACGGCCGAAACGTCAATAAAATAACTTCGTACGTGCGTCTTCTTTCCTATACGAATATATATATATATGTATATATATTGTGAGAATTCATTGTACGTCATCTTCCTCATCTATCAATAACCATCATCAGTCTTCGCCCCGTTCCTCTTCATGATCGGCGCCATCTTGCTGTTGCTTCAATAAAGCGTCAGCTGCACCGTTGTATTTCAAGTGGTGGAAGGTGCTTCCCGATCTCTTCGACCTCTCTCCATCCAAAGCCAGCTCCTGGAGCTCCGTTCGGGACGTCGCTTGCGCCAGCAGAGCACCATGGCCCAAGAGCAAGCCCAACCGAACCACCCGCCGGCGCAACCACCAGCCGCCAACCCTAGCCCGGTCAACAACCCCCCTCGGGGGCCTCCAATCTTCTCCGGTCTGCCTGGCGAAGATGTCGAAGACTGGCTCGACAACTATGACCGCGTAGGTGTCTACAACAACTGGAACGAGGCATCGAAATTAGCACGCGTCCAGTTTTACGTCTCTCAGGTTGCCAAGACGTGGTTCCTGAACCATGAGAGCGACTTCCGCGATTGGTCTTGCTTCAAAGACCAGCTCCGACGCATTTTCGGTACACCGACCGTCCGTTCAGAAGTTGCTCGCAAGAAACTGGCAGAACGCGTTCAACATTGCGGTGAGTCCTACACTTCCTATATTGAGGATGTGCTTGCACTTTGCCGCCGTATCGACGACACCATGCCCGAAGGTGATCGTGTCCGGCACCTTCTGAAGGGTATCGGACCCACCGCTTTCAACGCCCTCGTCGCACACAACCCTTCGATGGTTTCCGACGTCGTCTCGGTATGCCAGCGGCTTGATACCTTGCAGTCAATCCGCCTACGACCCGACTTCTCTGAGAACCCCCTGGCAAACAGTATGGAGCTCCGATCCATCATTCGAGCCATAATTCGTGAGGAATTGCAAGCCTACAATTTACCTCCTTCTAACAACGTTCCCGCTCAACCCGCCTCTAGCGATCTGCGTGGAATTATTAGGGAAGAAATGTCAGCGTTTCAAAGCACCCACCGTGCTCCACCATGCGCCCAACCCCCTTCGTATGCACAGATCGCTGCAATGCAACCCTCGCCGTCTCAAGTACCACCACCTGTACCGGATCCCGAACATCTCGCCCCTCTAGTCGCCCGTCCACCGAACCCTACCTACCATTCTTCCTGGCGGGCCCCACGTCCTATTTGCTACTACTGTGGAATTCGAGGACACATTTCCCGGGTCTGTCGACGTCGGCAGCAAGATGAACGTCGTGGTTATGCAGCTTTTGAACGAGACGACACATGTGCTCGTGGTTACTACCGTTATGCCGACAGTCCTTCCAACTACCGATCACCGTCTCCTGTGCGCATTTCCAACACGACCAACAATACACGTGCATCCCGACCACGCTCCCCTTCGCCACTCCGACGCTCTGTTTCACCACTTCGGCCTGTCTCTCAACTGGCTGCCCAGCGATCGGAAAACTAAACAGTGCAGTTTTTGGAGGGAAAACTGCATCGCGGCGAAATGACCCAAGTCCTCCTGAACGACCGTCAAACATGTTATTGGTAACTGTGGAAGGTGTGCGGGTGTTGGCTTTGGTGGACACGGGAGCAACTATTTCAGTTATGCGTGCCGACTTGTGTTCTCGATTGCGGAAAGTGAAGACACCCTACCTTGGATCATCTTTGATTGGGGCCAATGGAGCAATAATTAGACCATCGGCCCAATGTACAACGCGTGTCTTCATTGATGGTATTCTTCATCACATCACCTTCGCTGTCTTAATTTCATGTGCTCATGAACTAATTTTAGGTTGGGACTTTCTCTCATCAGCATCTGCATTAATTTCTTGCCGTCAACGTGTAGTCGAAATGACCGAGACCGACCACTGCAGCGAACGCGTCGACGAAAAACCATTGCGTTTCTTCACAGCTTCCGAATCCATACTGCTCCCGGGTCAAGAGCAACTCATCACCATCACTTCTCCGAATATTGCGAATGGTGACGTCCTTATCACCCCTTCCAGCAGCTGTCTAGCTCGCGGCGTTGTAGTCCCCTCCAGCCTGGTGCGGTTCAAAGACAGTGCAGCGATAATCATTGGCCTGAACCCTACCCCAGAGCCCGTCCTCCTACCCCAAGGTTCTGCAGTGTCATGTTATGTGGATACCCAACCGGTATCTTTGGTCTCTCTTCACGCCTTGACAGCTCAGCCACAACAGGCCCAGTCTGTTATTTCCTCCTCCTTTGCTCCCGGGATAAATCCTGACCTTTCTGCTTCTCAGCGTGAGGCGTTGCTGAATTTGCTCAGGAAACACCAGGCCTCCTTCGACGCCAATGCTTCGGCACTAGGACAGACCACAGTTGCGCATCATCGCATCGACACTGAAGGTCAGACTGTTGTACGCCGTCGTCCCTACCGAGTCTCCTTGGCCGAGCGCAAAATCATCGAGGAGAACGTGACCGATATGCTAAACAGAAACATCATACGACCCTCTACCAGTTCTTGGTCATCACCCGTTGTGTTGGTACAAAAGGATGGATCGGTACGATTTTGTGTTGATTACCGCGCGCTCAACAAGATTACCCGAAAGGATGTATATCCGATGCCCCGTATAGATGATGCACTTGACTCATTGCAAGGCGCCCAATACTTCTCCACCCTTGACCTTCGGTCCGGGTATTGGCAAATACCAATGGACGAAGCAGACAAAAAAAGACCGCCTTTTCTACGCCGGACGGTCTGTACGAGTTTAACGTAATGCCATTCGGTCTATGTAATGCTCCCGCCACATTTGAAAGGATGATCGACACTGTTCTTCGTGGCCTCAAGTGGAAAACTTGTCTATGCTACCTCGATGATATCGTCGTGTTTTCTTCCACTTTTGATGATCATCTGCAACGCCTAGATCAAGTGCTCACATGTCTCTCCAACGCTGGACTTCAACTAAACACAAGGAAGTGCCATTTTGGCAACACAGCTATAAAAGTTCTAGGACATCTCGTTACTAAAGATGGCATCCAGCCCGATCCGGACAAAATTTCCGCAGTCCTCAACTTTCCGCGACCCTTTCGTTCCAAAGAACTACGCAGTTTCCTTGGACTCGCATCGTACTTTCGCCGCTTCATTCGCAACTTTGCCACTATTGCCGCTCCTCTCCACAAGCTCCTTGCTAGTACCGGTTCCTTCGATTGGAATGATCAATGCGAAGCCTCATTTCAAGAACTCAAGCAGGCACTGACATCCCCACCGGTGCTTTGTTATTTCGATGACAAGGCACCTACGATATTACACACTGACGCGAGTGGACAAGGAATCGGCGCCGTACTGCTCCAGCGCGACCATGCCTTTCGCGAGAAAGTTGTCGCGTATGCAAGCCGCACTCTGACCACTGCAGAGAAGAGGTACTCGATAACCGAACAAGAGTGCTTGGCTGTTGTCTGGTCCATCCAAAAATTTCGTCCGTACCTACATGGTCGACATTTAACTGTTGTGACAGACCACCATGCTCTTTGCTGGTTGTCCACAATCAAAAACTTGTCGGGACGACTTGGCCGCTGGATTCTCCGATTACAATCTTATGACTTTGACGTCATCTACAAGACTGGAAGACAACATCAAGATGCCGACGCTTTGTCACGATGCCCTTTGCCGCAGTTTTCTGAGCACGTCACATCCCCTTGTCAAATTGGCTATACGGAGGACGCCTCGTCGATATCATCCATTTCTTCCCTACCTTCATCCACCCGTCCGTCAGCACTTGCTACTCACCAGCGAGCCGATTCTTATTGCACTGACATCATTGGTCGGCTTACCGGTGCTTCGTCTTCCCCTAATGCCAGGCTCCGGAAACAACTCCGACTATTCAAGCTGGAGGACGATGTGCTATATCGATACATTTTGCACCCGGAAGGCCACCGATGGGTTCCCGTCGTACCACGCGCACTACGCACTGAAGTTCTGCACGCTTCCCACGACGACCCGACGTCAGGACACTTGGGTTACTACAAAACATACGAACGCATCCGCAGTCGATTTTTCTGGCCAGGTCTTTCCACGACAGTAGCTAAATATATTGCCTCGTGCGCACTTTGCCAACACCGCAAGCGGCCCACTACTGCTCCAGTCGGGACCCTACAACCACTTCCTTGTCCATCAGAGCCGTTCTCTGTCGTCGGAATTGACCTCTTCGGGCCCCTCCCAACTACATCAGACGGCAAGAGGTGGATCGTCACCGCGGTTGATCACTTGACCCGGTACGCTGAGACGGCCTCAATCACTTCAGGAAGTGTTTCAGAAGTAGCAACTTTCTTCTTGAATGCTATTTATCTACGTCATGGAGCCCCTCGTGTCCTTTTGAGCGACCGGGGAAAGGCATTTCTTTCAAGCACGCTCAGTGAAGTTCTTCAAGCATCAAAAACACAGTTCATAAGACAACATCTAGCTATCACCCGCAAACCAATGGCTTAACGCAAAGATTTCATCGCACGCTGTGTGACATGCTGTCCATGTATATCCGACCGGACCATCGCAATTGGGATGCCATACTACCCTTTGTGACGTATGCATATAATACGTCAGTTCAACGAACCACAGGCTATTCTCCATTTTTCCTAGTATACGGACGCCAACCGACATCACCACTCGACGTTTCATTCTTTTCTGGCCCCATCAACTCTTCACCATTCGTTTGCGACCAGTTTCTATCCTGCGTTGCTCGATGCCGTCGTCTTGCCCGCGTAAACACCGAAGCTAGCCAAGAAGATCGCAAACATCGTTACGATGCCACTCACCGCGCCGTTCTCTACCGCCCTGGCGACAATGTACTTCTGTGGACTCCTGCGCGAACGCTTGGCTTATGCGAAAAGTTTGAGTCACGCTATCTTGGCCCTTACAAAGTTATCGAACAGACCTCACCGGTGAACTACCGTGTCACACCTGTTCATGTCCCCACTGACCAACGCTGCCGCGGGACAGAGATTGTGCACGTTTCGCGTCTCAAGCCCTATTGTATGCGTTCCACAGCGTAATTCGCGGCCAGGCTAGCCGCTTCCGTCGACGGGGGAAATTAGTGTGAGAATTCATTGTACGTCATCTTCCTCATCTATCAATAACTATCATCAGTCTTCGCCCCGTTCCTCTTCATGATCGGCGCCATCTTGCTGTTGCTTCAATAAAGCGTCAGCTGCACCGTTGTATTTCAATATATATATATATATATATATATATATATATATATATATATATATACTTTCTTTTAGAAGAAGTCTTGATGTACATTAGTTGTGAAGCACATACAGTCTACAGTTTGAGTTGCGATTCAAACGTTGGTGAGACAACATTCGCTGCACATTGTGTTATGTTCTTTATGTGACTGATAATATTATTCGGTCGGGGGTTTTGTTATGTTACTGCACTAAATCTATGAGATTCAACTGATAGACTCACTGTAATTCATACTCTGGTAGTAAATGTCCAGGTGTTCCTTACACTACAGTGTGTACTGTGTGACCAACACCATGACGTTCGTTTGGTCGTCTAAAAGCACTTGTTTATCCAAAGAACACTGGCATTCTGCTTGCTAATTTGGGCTCACTCGCTGGATTTCGTGCTGACCGCTTGTGCCCTCGCGATCTCCGACAACAGCGTAGCTCTGGCCGACTGGGCAGGTCCTACGCCATCTCCTGACGTAGATCTCCGATGACAGCGAAGCTCTGGCCTACTGGGCTCGGCCTACGCCATCTCCTGACGCCGACAAGAGCTCTCGCCAGTGGTGCCCCGTCCTCAGACTCCTGCAACCGTTTCCATCTTTCCTGTCTTCTCCTTACTTCCGTCGTTCGCGGTCCCTGCGTCTCACTCTCTCCTTCCTGTCTCTCTATCTCTTTACTTTTTAATCCCATCCTTTTAATTCCTCCTTCACTCCCATCCCTTGTGAGGTACTGTTGAGGTGTCATCCCCCTGAGAGACAGTTACGGGGCTCACTTTTCTTTTCTTTTATAATCACTCCCCCCTTCTTGCTAATGTTTTTCACCTGCTGCGTACAAATTGATTTCGGCACGCACGCACGCGCGCAAAAAACACACACACACAGACAGCCACACACACACACGCGCACACACACACACACACGCACACACACAGCGCAGGCAATCAAATCACCCAACAACATCGAGGGAAGCTGTGTCTGCTTTGAACGAAATCGTGATTGTTTTAATGTGCTGAGTACTTTAGTACTCAGAACACTGCTACGCGTGAGTTCTTCGAGTACTACGCATGAGTACTGTAGTAATTCAAGGAAACCAGCGGATGCGCATATTTGTGCACATTCTTAAGAAATGCCATGCCACACTCCATAAATGCCGTGCCACTAACCAGAAGGACAAGAAATTAAAGGAGAAAGGGTGTAGCACCTGTCCCCTTGCTTCATCCACCATTATAAAATCTCGGAGTTATCCAAGTGATGGTGAGGACCACGAACTGAAAGCCAGCAAGGTTTGACGTGGCCCATGGCCCTATTTTTTTTTTGTGTGGCAATTGGTGAACACCAAGTGAGAAAAGAACATTTTCACTCTATTAAACAGAAATATTGAGGTATCCACAATCAGAAGTGAAATAATCCGTGATTATACATTCCCAAATATACAGATGGCTATCTACACATTTCGAAAAGCTAGAGTGTGCGATATTCATGTGTTGGACCCAAAAGTTGTGGCCCCACCTACCATAAGGGATGGGCTATCAAACACGCGGCTACTGAATTCTGGGGGAAAAGCACGTCGTCTTTTCTTCTTTGATGACAAGCGCTCCGGTGGCCTAGTGGCTAAAGCACACGGCTGCTGACCCGAATGTCGCTGGATCGAATCTCGGCGGCGGCGGCCGCCTTCTCGGTGGAGGTGATAATGCTTGAGGACAGTGTGCTTACAGGTTTAGCTGCATGTTAAATGTCCCCATGTGGTGGAATTTTCCGGAGCCCTCCACTACGGCCTCTCTCATAATCACACGATGGTTTTGTCCCGTCAAACCACAGTAACCATTATTTATTTCTTGAAACGTGAAGCATCGCGCATAGAACTTCATGGATCGAGCTCGAACTCACAGCGCAGGCAATCAAATCGCGTGAATAACGTACACGGTTGCCATAAGGTGAATTCAAAACTCAAACCTCCTGTCCTTCCTCTTTCATTCCTTCTCCTCCTCCTAGCTACAGTAGCCAAACTGTGTGACGCCATTAAATTTTATTGCCAGATTTGTAGTCAAAATGAAAAGAGGTGGTGCTATGAGTACAACTTTTGTTATTGAAGAATGAATAAATGATAAGCTCCAAGTAGATTTTTTTTTTTCACTTTAGGTGACTTAACACAAGTACAGTTTTTGATAGTCAAGTCTGGTTTAGATTAACAGTCCTACCTCATTTTTCAGTGGATCTCTATTTTGTCAGGTGGTTGCGAGAACACGCGCAGTATATAAAAATTAGAAACTTTCGCCAAACATCAGTATAGATAGCGGACAGCGTGAGCAGCATGCTAGTTATACGTTTGCCAATATGCATGTAACTTCGGAACTTCATATTCGCCGAGGCGCCGAGCGTTGCGTTAGGGTACCTTAGTGGGTATCAATCTCCTGTTGGGGTATAGACTAAATTCACGCATCGAGTGATCAACATCAACAGAGCAACTTCAGTAACGCGTTTTTTGATCCACAAATGTAAAAGTTGGCTACCCAATGCCCTAAAACATACGTTAAAAGTAACCAGAAATTAGGCTTGGTGCCAAACTGAAATTTTTGCCTGCAGACGGAGTCGTAACGTAGCCGATTCGGCGCAAAGCAACTAGCAACAGCAACACTGAGTCACGCAGCACTTCGAAAGCGGCGCGCTCAAAGAACTGTGGCGGCGCACGTACATAAAGCGCCATCTCTGATGCCGCCATCACAGCTTCCCGGGAAATCGTTCGAAGCAACGCCGCGAAGCATTGATGGTCCCGTTGGTAACGTTTCCCGTTGCTTTCAGGCAGCATTTTTTTGGGCATACGATAGCAGCTTAAGTACGAGTTGGCTTCCCAGAAATCGAAAACAAACGGTCCTTAATGTCATGTAACACGGCGAATGTATATATTATACAATAAAGAAAGAAGGCAGTGGTTAAAAGACGAGTAACGCAAATAATAGGGCACAAACCGTTGATATCTTCACTGCAATCCGTATTCAAAATCACGTTAAGGGCTCATTTGAAAGAGGTAGTGAATCAGAGGGAGGTATCGAAAAATAACTCATTACCTATACAGAAATCTGGAAAGAGAGTGGGACCACATAAAGAAAAGACAATGTATCGAGACAAGCCCACAAGAATTTGGAAAGAGAGATAATTATTTGTCTTCCTGCTTACTACATCGTAATGAACAACAACAAAAGAAGAATCTTGTATTGAAGCTGCATTAGTGTGACTAGCAGCGCTCAGAAATGTTGTAACCTTTTATTCGTGGCACTCAAAAGGAAATATTACACCAGAAGTTTATTTCTTCAGGAAATTCAGAAAATTTTGGGGTGATTGATTGTTACCGCATTGTTGATACCAGCAGTATTGTCATCTTTTTTTTTTTCAGAGTAGATCAGACAGTGGCGTAAACGACTGGTATATCCCATGAAAAGAATAAAATTTTCAACGGCGATGAGGTGGCTTCATCTGTCAGTGTAACGGGAAAACGCATTGCACTACGGCGCACTTTTTATGAAAGGAGCCTGTGAAGCAAAATAATATATTGCTCTTTTGGTTTCGCGCCCTGGTTGTAGAATTCAGCCTGTCTACGAAGCTCACTTTCACTAAAAGTAGCATGTTCTCTGTAAATATTTTATTACATGGTATTGTAATTAACTTTTAAATGTTATTCAATATATTATTAGCTTTTCTTAAAATATTTAAACCATGTCGGCTTATGGTATAAACCTGATAACACTTGAGAAGTATCTGCCACCAAACCTGATAAAAAGTAATATATGTTGAAGTTTACAAAGAAGTGTTCTGGAGTTCCAAAAGGGTGCACCCTGAGAAATGATTGCCGATGGCCCGATGTGTTTTCCAGCACATTTAGGTGGCTGACACCTGAAAAGTGGCGGGGTTGGTATTTTTTCGAGGCCGCCGGGACGCCACTAGCGCTGCTTGGCTTGAATGTTATCTGAAGTGCGCACTGAGGCCCATAATTAAAATAATATTTCGTGACTCCACTGAATCTAGCAATTAAAACATTGCATGTTTTTAAGCTTCTAATTTAAGCCTGTGTTAGGGATTCAAATATAAGTTCAGCTGCCGAGTTATCAAAGAAATATGTCACATTTGTCATTATATGAAGAAATATAAGATACCCTTTTTCAATGGCATTCACGTTGAGGACTTTTCTTTTTAATTTGAACATTTATAGGAGATGCCGGTGCTCTTCCCAGCAGCGGCTATGCTTATTGAGTGAGATACATAATTGAAATCACAAACTTGACGTGAATTAAGAAAAGCACCGGATGCCCTTCAAGACAAATTCATATGTTTCGTGACGGGTGGAATTCAACACAGTAAAAAGCACTGACACTGCTTTGAAAACAAAATAGATTATGTAAAAGGGTTTGCAAGAGCACATGAAAGTCACTTAGACATTTTGACATTCGACAACATATGAGCGCTAAGATTTCTATGAGAGCAAATGCGAAAGCGATAGAAGAAGATGCCTTCAAGCAGATTAGGCGAAACAATTTGTGCCAAGCATGACTGCACTAAATGCCGTGTGCACTTGAAAGACTGCTGCTTATAGTACTGGTGAACTTTCCCGCCATCGGGTCGTGCACGGCTGCTTCGCCGGAATCGAAGGACACACTTCCGCGTTTGCCAAAGATTGTGGCTATCACCCTGCTCTCGGAGTTCACCGTAGAGGAACTGCCGCGCTCTTCGGCGTTGCTGTTCTGCCGCCATTGCACCTGCGGTAAACAATGATACGCGTGTTGCGGTATCTATACTGGCATCAGCAGTGAACACAGGCGTATTACTTGCGTATTATGTGAACATTCGCGTATTGTGTCAGTACCACATTGTTCGTGGCGGTCACTGCGGAAGTATCGAGCTGGCTTTTCCTAAGTGATAAAGATACATGATAAATTCGTAATTCGTAATAACAATATAGAGATGGTAAAATTGCTATAAAAGTACTAAAATCATGAATATTTACTTCTCATAACTGTGAAAAAATTATTAATTTACATTACAAGTTTGGGCTGGCTGTCAGTCATGAAATTACGTTACCATTGCTTACGAAACGCAATTGAATTACCTTGAAGTTACTTGACCAAAAGTTCACGTTCATGTATAATGCATGTATACTTTATTCAGAGCACTTATACATTGTTGAACAAATATATACAAAATCAATTTGTTCAAACTCCCATGCTTGAGCTTTGGTCCTCCGATAAGCTGTTCTTTGTTACATTTCTTTCCTTTTTCGGGTGAATATCGATGTCATAAAGCAAGCAGACATAGCACATTTTAGTAAGAAGTAATTGAAGAAGTAATGATGGATCTCGGTGAACTGACTCGCTTGACGCGTAGCGCATTACACTGCTTAATTATACCAGCCTAAAACAATACACCCTACATCAATCTTTGCTACAACGATTATTTCAATTGCTGCAACATAATTGCTATCAAATCTGCGAAAATAGTCTGCTTACCGGAAGGCAGCGATCGAAGAGTTGGCTAGACTTGAACTTTCTCATCGCCACCCGCCTGACGCTTCGGTTGAGGGCGCAGTGGAACAGGAACAATGCACAGCCCTGGTGATGATGAACTTAGATCAATCAGCCCGCTTGCACTTCAGGTGGTGCAAATAAAATAGAGGAAAAACTCTGAGGAACCAGCTTGTATTGCTCACAGCAAAAGTGTACTGTCTAAGCAAGCTGCCATACCCAAGGGGTATTTTTTTTATAGTGCGACACAGACCAGTGATGGCGCTAGGGCCATCTGTGCTACGACGCTCGACAAAAAGTGCTCATGGCGAAGGCATACCCCGACTCTAATCTGTAATATATGGCAAATACGTTTCAGCCTACTCCTCAAAGCTGTACTCGCACAATACGGAAGCCAACAAACTAATGAGGCGAGCTCGTGTGGCGTCATGAAAGTTGAGGTTTGTCGCAATCACGTTCCTGGGAAGCAGCAAATCGATTACCTGAGGTGCAGCCTTTTGCGGGTGAAATATCAGATAGAAAATGCCTGTTTGGGCTGATTTGACTTGCAAACTCTGTCGAGGTAAACGCTGTCCTATAGAAGGTTCAATGAAGAGATAGTGCGGTGACTTCGCAAAAACTAACAGTGGCTGAAACATAGCATCCGAGGTCGAGCGCGATTTTGGAGGGCCTGGCTAAAGCGTGGCCTCCTAGATGGCAGGCGTGCGCTGTGAACACGATGCGTGCTCGCCGTCTCGCAGCCCCGCCGCGTTGGTCTAGTGGCTAAGGTACTCGGCTGCTGACCCGCAGGTCACGGGTTCAAATCCCGGCTGCAGCGTCTGCATTTCCGATGGAGGCGAGAATGTTGTAGGCCCGTGTGCTCAGATTCGGGTGCACGTTAAAGAACACCGAGTGGTCGAAATTTCCAGAGCCCTCCACTACGGCGTCTCTCATAATCATATGGTGGTTTTGGGACGTTAAACCCCATATATAAATCAATCGCCATCTCGTAGGTCATTGCTAAAGCTTAGTCTTTTGCGCCACCACCACCAGAGGCGCTGAATGCATCTAAGCATTCTGCCCAAAGGGGCGGAGAGGTGGAACATGAGTTCATATTTTTGTTAGTTACAATAAGATCAATTTATCCTAAGTAATAAGGCATTAAGTTGGCATAGAAAGATAGTTTTCTTTTGATTCTTTTTTTATGAGCCTAGTGGCAAACAAGTCACCGCCCCGTTTATGAAGGGGAGGTCCATAGCATCTATCCATCCTAACTGCGCTTTCGCACAGAGAGCGCTGACAGCGCGAAGCAGCATCTGCGGGTCCTCTCGTAGTGTATGACTGGTTCCCTTGTCCCTTCGTGTAGTCGAAGCCTGTGGACTGCTCCTCATTCTTACCTCAACCAAGACCAGTAGTGAAGCTAAATCTCTGTAAATCAAAACCAGCATTGCTTAGCAATCACGCGGCAAATTTGGTTTCCACAAGATCAGTCATAGCAAATTTTTGTAACCACCACTGACCAAACTTGCGGGACACATAAGTGCCAAACTAACCAACTATGGTGGCTAGCTAAGAAAAAGTAAAGCACTTCTCACGCCATGTTTTAAGTGTTCAACTCTGCGCAATGGGCATTTATTACTCGTAATTTTAGGCGCTTACGTATTTCATGCAGTCTCGACAAAGGGTCAAACGATGCAGTAACCCTGCAAATCGTGTTTCTATTTAGGGGAGAAGCTTCTTATGGCGTCACCCATTCATCCCGTTATCGTTTGTAACCACCGGTGGCACATGTCTGAGAGAGTGGTTATGTGCCACAGGGGATATACATTAGGGGTGAAGCTGCTGAAGACGTGGGTCGTGCGTCCTCGATGTATGTAGGTAGCCACCTACTGATTAGTTCCTAGAATGTCCACTAGATGGCGGTATTTGTATATATGGTATAAATGATTAAAAGATGCGAGATGGTGGTACTTGGAGTGTTCACTAGATGGATGGACGTACAGATAGACAGGCGGACAGACGTGTGGGTGGAGAGATCAACCCACGGTTGGATGGACGGACGGATGCACGAAGGAACAGACGGACGCTTCGCCCTACTCATCATCATTAAGTCCGTGGATATGGTGTGACCTTTTTCGCACTTGTTAACACTATCGCTATGATAAAAATAACCACAGCCCCTAATGAGAAATACCGCGAGCCGACGCGACACTTTTGAGGGTTTTCAATGGCTTGAAGTGCACCAGTCAAACACAATGACGCTCCTTTCAGAGCGCTCGTGTTTTTTCGCACTCGTTCGTGCCAACTTTGAGCGCTTAGGAGCAAACTAGGGTCCGACGTATTGTTCGATGTTTTTCCTAACCCAGCTGAAACATGGGGATCTCTGGTACGTAGGCTTATCTTAACCCGGCTGACACAACGGGATCTCCCGTACATGTGCATAGGCGTATCTTGACTCGGCAGATGAAGTCTCCGCAAAGTAGATATCGTGAATTGCCACGAACGAAGGTGTAGTTGCAAAATATGGCCGTAAACGTAAAGGCTATCCGGCGAGTAGTTTACGTTCTGCAAATGTCTACATTCCGTGAACGCTCGCACATTCGCAGACCCCTTGCTGTATACGCTAACTCGATGACGTAAAGAAGTATGCGCAGGCTGTAAGAACCTGTTGGTGCTACTTCAGAGCCACCCCACACGAGTGCTATTTGTAAGTCTATGGTCTTCTCCCTGCAGATTCATGAGTACATACGACTTGCTTCACGCACCGTTCACCAAATGAAAACGCGTCCCTTAGTGTTGAGCGGATCGTCATGGTTTTCATGCAGTTGCTCGTTCTGTGTGGCACTCATATATAGACAACTCTCCTGCCTCTTTTTTTTTGTTACTTTTCAGTATTTTATTATTATTTTTTGTAAAAAACAAGTAAACCTACACAAAAGAAACGAAAAAAGTAAGTACGTTTCTGAAGAAGCAGTGCACACACCCGCATGTTGATGATAACAATTGCCAAACGATAAAATCACGGAATTCTGGGAACATGGTTTTGAAGTGACGTGTGTTGTAGGTATAAAACGAGACTCCGCAGCTGAGAATACGCAACTACATAATCTGTGCTATACCGTTTCGCGGTACTCGCCTGTGACGTGTTTAGGATGCAAAAGGCGTACGTCGCCACCACGGACGCCGGTTTGCTGTCTAAAATGAGAAATCCCGGCAGCCAGGTGAGTCCCAAAAGAGGCAGCATTATCACCGTCGTCCTAATCCAGCGCCTGCAACAAAGAGGGAACAAGATGCATCAACGCCGCGTGTTAACGCAGATTATACCTGTTCAAACATCGCCCATGAGTTTCACGTACTCGCGTAAGTCGGTTTCATTGGCTCCTAATTACACTGCATGTCTTTGAAACTTTAAAAGGACGCTAAAGAGCAACACGTTTTTTTTCGCATTAGTAAACGACTCCTTCACGATACCAGTAACGCCTCGCTTGTAGCGAGATGACGCTTAGTAAACGAGAAAACGTGCAAAAAGGAAATGTGAGTGGCGCACCGTTTCTCATGACGTCTCATATTTTGATGGCGCCTATCAGCGCGTGGATTGTTCGTAAGCGGTAGAAATTAAGTACATTGTACTTTGCGGAGGCCATGTACTTACACAATGAGTTTAAAGAAACCTTGTTGAGCCGATTACCCCAGAAGACTTTGAAATCTACGACGTCACACGTGGAGAAAATGGCGCAGTATTGAAAAATGAGACGCTGAATTTGATTTTATCCTCTATAAATAAACCTATGACGGTGAACTTCACGACATCACAGTCGTCAAAGTACAATTTACGAAGTTGAACCATTATACAGTTTCTATTTAGTGCCCCTTGTAAACCCCGTAGTGAAGGGTGCCGGGCAATGAAATGTGCTCTTGTGTCACCCGCTTTGAGAGCAAACAATACCTGTGGTAAAGATAATGTGTTCTTGCGTGTAAATCACTGCATGACACCTGTGCTGAAAAAAAAAAGATCGACTGCCGTCGTCGCGTTGTCCAACACTCCATGAGTTGGTTGTTCTACAAACATACATATCTAAAATGAAAACGGAAACAGACAACAAAGCTTCAAGCAACCATAATGCTCCATGTGTAGTGTACGTAGCGTCAGCCTCAGGTGCCAGTAAACGTTTGGTTCACTTGTGTAGACCTTGGAGTGAAAGAAAACTTATGTAGTGGGTATGCGCCATCTTAATGACACATACCCACTACAGTGACACTACATTGACAAATTAAGCTGCGCTTCCTTCGGCGTGGCCTCTGCAACACTCTGGCAGCGCGTCATTGCACTACCGAAGCGGATCACAGAGGCTACGTATGAAGGTGCGCGTAACTAAGATTTGCTTTACCGAAGGCTGCAGTGATTGCAGCTGTTCGCAAGAAAACAGTGTGATAGTTGAATGAACTCGTTCAATTATTGCTTGATAATTATCCCGAGAGCTAATTAGAATTTTCGTAACTAACTCCGTGCGCCGATATCATATTGCCACATGCTTCTAGTAAAGGGTCGTATGCCAAGACGAATGCTCAGACCACAAACCGGAAAGAAGGGCGTGCGTGACCCCGCTTTAGCGAGCAAGCCCAACCGACGCGCTCGGCATAAGAGCTCTGTTGCTCAGACCTCAATAAACTTCCTCTAGACCGCTGGAGCGACGTGACGATATGTGTAGAACGCCTGTCTATCACGCAGAACTCATGGGTTCGATTCCGCCGTGAGCTCCTGAGTATTATTTTTCACGATCATAGGGACTATTCATTCAGGTACAATGGTGCGGAAGGTGGCACCATATTTTCTGTCAGACGGGCTCTTTGTAACCAAACGAGTTCTTCATAAGACCTTTATGCCTACCAGAAGGCTTAGGTTTCAGCCAATCCGCAACATTTCTATGCAAACAAAGCAGAGACCGTAGCGCGTGCTCATGTGCGAGTGTGGAATTTTCGCAAGTACACTTAGCATAGTCTATCCTCGGCATACTCTACGCAGTATAGGACGTCGAAAGAACAGCCTCTTGTCAAAGCGCGAGGTTCTCGCTCGGATCGTTAAAGGCCCAAAACACACGCATTATCAGCTGAGCGATACTTACTCCTTCACAGATAAACCGTGCGAAGAAAGCTGAGTACGGAGCGATATTTTGTTTCCCTGCGCAGGCTAGCTCGTCTACAGAGACCGTCCCTACGACGAAATGACTCTTGTAACGGAGGATTTTTTTTTTCGTTCTGGTTACACTGAGAGTGGTGCTACATGGGACCTTTGTATCAAAGTGGCCCGTGTAAAAAAGTCAATTCGAAGGCCCTGAACCCCCTTTTTGTCAAGCCGTTTGAATATTTGAATGTATACTATTTCGCTGTTTGAATGAATATCATCTTGTAGTACCTGGTGCCGCACTACCACAGAGTGCAGTCGGGCGGGCTCAAGCGTATACAAAATGATGTGGCTGATAACCACCGCTGTACAAGGTGGTACTTAAGCAGGAGGCTTTCATCACATTTGCCTGCATCGTCGGATCCGAACGATGCAAAAGAAACAAGTGTGTGTGAACAGGAGCACAGTTCACGTTATCTGTTTTAACCAGTATACTTTATTGCTCACAAGAAAAAAAAAGAAGCTGAAGAATACCAGTCATATCGCGCAGTGAAAAACCACGTGAGCTCAAAGCCGATAAGAACTGTAGCCAACTGCAAAGATTGCTCTGCTGCTCGTGTTCATTTTCGCTGTCGCCATCAGCGGGGTCTCAGCCGCAAGGCGAAACCCAAAATTTTCTGCGCCCACAACGCACGATATAGGATGTCACAAGCGTCAACAGGTGTAGAGCATTAACTTCTTGGGCTTTTAAATCACTACTTTATTTTTTTTCGGTATGTTACGACGAAAAATTAACAAAGTCTCAAATTGTTTATTGTACTAACCAAGCGGTTTTTTCGCGTATGCGCCTATCACAGTTCTGTTCGTTTCGTAAAACATACCAAACGGAAATGCGAAACGAAAATACAAAGCGGAAACGAAAAATACACCAGCAAATGTTCACAAACGCAAAAATACACCGAAAACAGAATAAATTCGCGCTTTCTTTGATGTCTCACGCCCTTAGAAGCGAAGTTTAGAGAGCGCGGCAATCTCTAAACTTCGCTTCTAAGGGCGTTGAGACATGTAGTGTTACTGAAGATGGCTTAGCACCGTGCATGTGGCGACGTAAGTGGCACTACTGACAACCGCCTTTGTTGTAGTGACCACACTGACGAGTTTTCTTTATGTTCAGTTACAGTTCTCACCACTCATTTTTTTCTACAAGTCCCTCTCCCACCCAACTACTTGGTAATAATCAGGATGTCAGAACAATTGAACAAAAAAAGAGGCGTGTTAGTGACGTGTACAAGGAGCAGCTACGTTTCGGCACCGGCAAGTAATTTTAAGTCATATTAGACTAAAGTGTTTAATCATCAAGCCCGCCTTTGCCACGACCGTTAGTGAGTGAGTGTGAGTGAATAGGGAGACACTGGCTCATCACCCCGATTTCTTGAACTAACAACAACAACAACAACAACAAAACAGCAGCAGTAGCGCTCACAATTTCCAGAGTTAAAAGAAAAGAAAAACAAAACAAAGCAAAAAACGATTCACCACTCTTGAGGTCAGTTTACGATTAGTGCCTGCATTCAATGTCGCATCGGTAACTGCCAAGGCGGACAACTACGTCTCAATTTAGGCATTTTAGGGCACATGTGCGCATACATTTTGATAAACTTACGCCAGCTTTAGTAACTAAGGTGCTTTTGATGACCCATTGTGCGGCTGCAAATACATCAAAGTGGTCGCTTATTGATAGAGCTGTTGACATGGCGCAGCGCCTGTAACTGCAAAAGCAAGAATTCGGAGACGTCGTGGTCGTTTCACTTCAAGCAGAGCGCTCTATTTTATGGGAAGCGTAAAAAAAGAGACGTGCATTCCGAGGACGATAAAGCAGGACGTTATACGCTGCACGTGAACTTGCTCAAAGGAATGACAGGGTGTCTGAGAGCTTTCAACCTCCACGGGCAAGTCACGAGGCATGCGGCGCTTTATCACTGACAAAGCAAACAGAGCGAGTTAATTCTAGCAGGGCCTCATCACTATCTCCGCCTGCAGCAGCCTTCGCGAATTGTGTCTTCGTTTGCTAAAGTGAAGTGTTTTTGATGCAACATGGAGCAAAAAGATGTCGTGTGAGGTGGTCATATGTATTTATTTATTTGATGTGAACTTAACGCTACAGAACCTAATTTCACAGTGCACGTATACGAAGTTTAATGTAAGTATAACATATATAGACAAACTCACTCACTCACTCACTCACTCATAATGAAGATGTACTAAACCTAGGAGAGACAAAGCGGAAAATACGCAGCAGGACAAAATCAACAAGAACCAACACAGTGAATATTGTGCTCACAATATATTAAAAAAAGCACACGAAAGTCAGAAATAATTGTATGAATACTATACAAAAATAAGATATATTATATAGCATATACTGTGTACTATATATATGAATACTATGTCATGAATTTATGAATACGTACGCCACTCCACTCATTATCGAGGGTGGGATGTTTGATAAACATGCTCTCCTTTTGGAAAGAGGAACATCGGGACGAAAGCAGTCCCGTTGTTAGATACAGTTGAACGCTAAACGTTCATTGAATACTTTGTGGGTAATTAGAAAATTTCAACTATGCTATGAACTGTGACCATTTCCTTGTCCGTGGACAAGAAGTATTTGAAGGGGCCGTGAAATGTCTGCCAAAACATTTTCAACTACGCATTTATTCAGAATCCTGGCCGATCATTCAGTACTACACCTTGACTTGTTTATTTGTCTGGTTTCACTTAAAAGCTATAAAATCACAATTTAGACTCCCCAGTTCCTTTTTTCCTCAACTGTACAGCAGACATCAC